>NC_041389.1:506645784-506838393 GCF_002162155.2 Triticum dicoccoides
AACCCCGCCGGAGCCGCCGCCGTCCTCGCCGACCCCGCCGGACCTCGCCGAGGCAGCCGCCCGCCGCCGGTTTTCGTTAAGAAACCGCCCTATTTTTTTCAAGAAAACCTAGGTTTTTTTTATTTAGATCGGTTTTATTTTTTTCCTGTTTAGTTAAAAAGCGGACATTCGTTTTAACGAACGGTATTCACCCGTTAGCCGCACACAGCGAACATTCGTTCATTAGCCTGTTCATTAAATTTTCTTTTTCCAGGGTTTTTCCGCGATTATTTTCAATCGCGATTTCTGCCCTGAATTTCCTTTTAGTTTATCTTTTCGCTCGTTTATCAGAATCAGGCGATTGAAGCACCTAGATCTTCGTCTCGAAGCCCTCTTTCTGTTTAAACAACTTGAACAAGATTTTGGTACTGTAAAATTTGACTTTAATCCAGATTAGTAATCGGATCTTGTTCCTTTCGCAGTTTGAGTTTCGTGGCTTCGTTTGATTTGATTCTTTTGCAAACCGGAGTTATTCAGTTGAATTCTAGTTAGATCTCTTATTTGAGTTTTACCCGTGCTTCTAGTTTGAGTGCTTATTGTATGCTTTGTTTGTTTGCGATAGAGTACCCGGAGTGGGAAGCGTGCTACTAAGAGTCTCTAGGTTTTGAAGATCATCAGCAAGGCAAGTAACACTTTGATCATACCTCTTTACTACCCAGTTTTATTGCATTAGATCAACCCTCAAACATTGCATGGTTAGGATCTGATTAACATGTGGGTATTGGGAAGTAGATGATGAGGTACAACCTATTGTCCTGTTTTATTATCAAACCTTTGGGAGTTACTTTTACGTGATGCTTATTGTTATGCTATGCTTGTAGACGTGGTTTGGGTGAGTGTATCCATGACAGATGTGAGTATTGTTAATTAATGGTTACCTTAAGGTGGCTACTTAAATACACATCTGGGTGGATTGCTTGAGGCACCCTGGAGTACCCAGTGGTTGTCAGGGCACCTGGAGAATCCAGTGTTGTCCTAGGATATCCCGGAGTACCCGTGTGATCATCCTACGGTCCGCCACCCAGGCTCAAAGGGATCATAAGATTATTCATGCTAGAAACTTCCCTGTGCAGCCACAAGGCATTATGGGCTCTGGCATAGTTGAGTAGGTTGTGTGAGCTCTTGAAGAGGTAGACTAGCAGATGTAGGGGATGCAGGTGGTACTGTCTACCCGGAGTAGAGAGTTAATGCTTCTGAAAGATAGTGTCTCGGTCATCCATTTCTCAAACATCATGAAGTGCGAGAAATTCAAAGGAGGAGATCGAGTCTTGTGGGGAGAAGTGCGCAAACCTCTGCAGAGTGTATAAACTAATCATGGATAGCCGTGTCCCCAGTTATGGACGTCTTGAGTATCTAGTTCTTGGATTATCATGTTGATCTCGTCACTCTAAGTTTAATTTGTTTGTTTTAATGATGATGTTTAATTGGGATTGAGTTGGAGGAACCTTCTCAATGTTTATCAACCACCATGATAGGTAAATAAAATTTATTCCTTTGTTGTAGGGAAAAATTGGCTTTATGCAAAACTGTAACCATACAGCTTTTCACCAGCCATATATGCATGTAGTGATAGCAATTATTCTGTTCATTACTCCATGTTTTACATTGCGAGCATATTCCATCTGCTGACCTGTTTCGGGCTGCAACGTTTCATGTTGCAGACTTTTCAGACGACGAGTAAGGTGCCATAGGTCGTTGTCTTTCACTCAGCTATGTTGTTGGAGTTGATGGACTCACTTTATTTTCCAAGCCTTCCGCTGTTATCGATTTTAGATGGCCTTAAGCCATATTATTGTAATAAGTTCTCTTTTGAGACATTCAGTGTAATAAGTGTGTGATTGAAACTTTATTATAAATCCTCAAGTACTGTGCGTGTCAGCATTACCGATCCAGGGATGACACTGATGCACAGAGACTAGACTGTTTGAGGTCTGGTCGCTACAAGATGGTATTAGAGCACACGCTGACCGTAGAACACGACCACTAAGCTTAAACCATAGGTAACTCTTCTCTTATCATTTCCGACTCCTCTCCTTTTCTACTCTATAGGATGGCAGATGCAAGGAACAAGTTCACTCAACCGGAGGAAGACACCCCTTTTGGACGACACTTGAAGGAAGTTACTAGGTACTTGAACATCGGAATACCAAGCTTCACCGGGACCTACATTGCCACTTTACCAAAAGAGGAGCGTTGGATGATTCGAGTTCAAGTTCTAGGAAGGACGTTCATGCCAGTCACTGAGCCCATAGAGTTTTCCTTTGCTACACCAACCCGGAGTCTAGGAAAGAGCATGGCAGCCGACATCACCATGGGACGCATTGGAGAAGTTTACCACAAGAATCTCAAGGATATGATCTACCAGATTTGTGGGCGCGGAGATGAGAAATGGGAGATGATCAGCACCAGGAGGCATAGGTCCATTGCAACTTTCATCCAGGAGTTAAACCAGCACATTCGACGCCAGGAGAACCAGATGTGCGCAGGCATGATAGATCTGAAGAAGGCAATGACCAGGATCACGGAGTTGGAGGAAGAACTCAAGTCTACACGCGATGGATATGAGGAGGAGATGACGATACTCGTGGAGAAGAATGACGATCTAACAAGGAAGCTAGGAGTATTCATGGGAGACCCCGCGCTAGGAGGAGAAGACGACGATTCCACTTGTCCGGAGAACTACATCATCATCGACGACTGAGGGAGTCCCAGACTAGGGGGTGTCCGGATAGCCGAACTATCATCATCGGCCGGACTCCAAGACTATGAAGATAAAAGATTGAAGACTTCGTCTCGTGTCCGGATGGAACTTTCCTTGGCGTGGAAGGCAAGCTTGGCGATACGGATATGTAGATCTCCTACCTTTGTAACCGACTCTGTGTAACCCTAGCCCTCTCCGGTGTCTATATAAACCGGATGGCTGTAGTCCATATGACGAACAACAATCATACCATAGGCTAGCTTCTAGGGTTTAGCCTCCTTGATCTCGTGGTAGATCTACTCTTGTAACACACATCATCAATATTAATCAAGCAGGACGGAGGGTTTTACCTCCATCAAGAGGGCCCGAACCTGGGTAAAAACATCATGTCCCTCGTCTCCTGTTACCATCCGCCTAGACGCACAGTTCGGGACCCCCTACCCGAGATCCGCCGGTTTTGACAACGCCATTGGTGCTTTCATTGAGAGTTCCTCTGTGCCGTCGCGATCAAGAAGGATGCGTTTTCCCGTCTTTAAAGACGGCACCGTCATCAAGGGAGCTTTGGCCGCCGGACAAACTGTCCGGCTAGGTGGTTTTCTAATGACCGCCTGTTCGGCCACCGCTCCGACGATGACCTCTCAGGTCATCAAAAGCGATCTTCACGTCAGCTCGGAATTCGCCAAGCAGTTAGATCCGATTGAGCTCTCCTCTGTAAACGAGCTCTTGGATCGCATCGCCGACCCGAGAGTCGCTACAGACTACGATCAGATTGGGCTTAAAACCGATCTGAGAGAGATTAACTCTCCTCAGGCTACCCACCACGTTGTCGTGGTAGAGGGACAATGCGGCAACCCTTCTTCTACGTTGAAAACCAACTATGTCCGGATTCCCGATCCCTCCAAGCCGGATTCCCGCGGAGGGACGGACGCTAATAAAATACTGAACTTAGAGTCAGGCATCGGACTAGATTCGTTGTAAAGCATCCAGCAAGTCAAGCTTCCAAATCCGGAAACTTCTCGGCCTTTGAGCCTCAGATCGGGCGGGGTTCCGAACTTGATTCCACCCGCCCACCCAAACATAAGCGATCTCTCTCGAATACGGCAAGAGCCCAATGAAATAGTACATCATTACTGGGCCAGATTCCTCCTGGTTATGAACAGGATAAAGGACTGCTGCGAAGAAAGCGCGATTTCAATTTTCTGCAACAATTGCACGGACACGGGAATCATGAACGCCATAAGTCGTCGCGAAGTTACACGCTTCGTTGACCTAGCGACCATCGTACAAAAATACTGTGCGATGGAGAGTGCTAGGAACACCGAAGCTAGGTTTTGGGACAGTCCGGCCTTGACTACAACCCTAGTCCGAAGTAAAAGGGTGCACCATACTCAAGCACCTGGGTTAAAAACCAAAAAGCAAAAACCCCCTAAAGGGCATGGAACTGTACTGGAGGGCTGGCTCAACGGACCCTGCAAAATCCACAGTACGGAGGGCGCCACTCCAACACACATCCTTCGAGCATGTTGGATACTATGGCAGGTGGCCAAAAGTGGCGAAGGCTTTTTAGCCCTGGGCAAACAGCCCAGCAGTACCGTTACGGTATTAACAGTCTTCGAGACTTTCGCATCAAATAACATGCGAAAACGAACCTCGCCGAAGTCTACCAAGTAGCAACAGCAAATCCATGGAGTGACACAACTATCACCTTCAACGCCAGCGACGAACCTAAATTCCGAATGGCTAGAGCACCAGCCGCATTGGTCCTCAGTCCGATAGTGGACGGCTTTCGCCTTACCAAGGTACTCATGGATGGCGGAAGCGGATTAAACCTCATCTATGAGGAAACCCTTCAAAAAATGGATATTAACTGGAGCCGCATCGAGCGAAGGAGCACAACCTTCAGAGGGATAATCCCTAGTCGAGAAGTACGCTGCACAGGAAAAATCACACTAGATGTAGTGTTCGGCTCACCGGACAATTACAGGTCCGAGGAGGTCACGTTCCAAGTGGCCCCATTCGGCAGCGGATATCACGCTTTGTTAGGGCGAGAGGCATTCACAATCTTCCAAGCTATACCCCACTACGGGTACATGAAGCTCAAAATGCCCAGACCCAATGGGATAATCACTCTTGCCAGTGATCCAGATACAACACTCCACGCCGAAAATAAGACAGCCGCACTGGCCCTAGAGGCATTGTCCGAAGCCCTAGCGGCAGAGGAACTAACTACGCTGCGCTCCACGGTGGATAGGGACGATGTGATACTCGATAAGAGGTCCAAGTCCACCTCTTTTAAACCAGCAGATGAAATAGTCAAATTTCAGGTCCATCCAACGGACCCCACAAAGACGGCCTCCATTGGGGCACAATTAAGTCCTCATGTCGAAGCCGCACTACGAGAATTCCTTCAGGAAAATCGGGACATTTTTTCCTGGCACCCTTCAGACATGCCAGGAATCCCACGCAGGCTGGCAGAGCACAGCCTAAACATCCTAAAAGGATTCAAGCCGGTCAAACAATCTCTTCGGCGATTTTCTGAACCCAAAAGACAGACAATGGGAGAGGAGCTAGCCAAACTCTTAGAAGCCGGATTCATCAGAGATATAAAACATCCGGACTGGCTAGCCAATCTAGTAATGGTACCAAAAAAGGACAAATCCTGGCGCCTCTACGTCAATTTTAAAGACCTTAACAAGGCCTGTCCAAAGGACCCTTTCCCCCTCCCTCGCATCGACCAAATCATCGATGCTACCGCAGGGCACGATTCATTGTGCTTCCTCGACACATACTCCGGATACCATCAAATCAAGATGGCGGAAAAAGACCAGGCCGCAACGGCATTCATTACTCCATATGGGCCATTCTACTTCAACACAATGCCCTTCGGACTCAAAACGGCGGCGCAACATATCAGCGCATGATTCAAACATGTCTGGCTAGCCAGATAGGCAAAACAGTAGAGGCATACGTAGACGATGTGGTCGTCAAGACCAAACACGTCGAAACTCTAGTAGAAGACTTGAGGGTGACATTCGACAACCTCCGAGCATATGACATTAAGCTCAATCCAGAAAAATGTGTCTTCGGCGTACCAGCCGGAAAGCTCTTGGGCTTCATCGTATCCGGTAGAGGAATTGAAGCAAACCCGGCCAAAATCCGAGCTCTGTCACAATTGGATATTCCAAAGGACCTCAAGCAAATACAAAAACTAACCAGATGCGTAGCGGCCTTAAGTCGCTTCATCTCCCGTTTGGGAGAAAAGGCTCTGCCCCTCTACCGCCTCCTCCGGCGCACCGAACATTTCGAATGGACGGATGCGGCCACAGCCGGACTCAAATAAATAAAGACCATACTGGCAACAAATCCGGTCCTGGCCGCACCCAACCTGGGCGAACCTATGTTATTATATATCGCAACAACACATCAAGTTGTCAGCGCGGTACTCGTCGTCGAGCGAGAGACAGAAGGGCACAGATTCCCTCTTCAAAAGCCAGTGTACTACGTATCCACTGTTCTAACTCCATGCAAGTCCCGGTACCCACATTATCAAAAGATAGCGTATGCGGTGTTCATCGCATCCCAGAAGCTGCGACACTACTTTCAAGAGTGTTCCATAACAGTGGCCTCTGAAGTACCTCTCAACGATATTATAAACAATCGCAACGCAACGGGCAGGATTGCAAAATGGGATATTGAGCTCTTACCATTTGACATAACCTATAAACCACGGCGAGCTATAAAGTCGCAGGTTCTGGCTAACTTCGTCGCTGAATGGACCGAAGCCGAACTCCCTAAAGAGTACGACGCATACTCCAATTGGATCATGCATTTTGATGGATCCAAAATGTTGGCTGGCTTGTGGGCTGGCGTCGTCCTAACGTCCCCAACTGGAGAAACAATCCAATACGTACTTCAAATAATGTACATGGACTCCAACAACGCAGCCGAATACGAGGCCCTTCTGCATGGCCTCCGGATGGCAATCTCCATGGGCATTCAACGCCTAGAGGTGCGCGGGGATTCAAACCTTGCAATATCCCAAGTAAATGGAGACTTTGACGCCAAAGATCCAAAAATGGCAGCTTACCGCAACGCCATCCTAAAAATGTCAGCTCGGTTCGAAGGACTCGAATTCCACCATGTAGCCCGGGATAATAACCAGGCAACAGACGTGTTAGCGCGCATCGGCGCGAAACGAGACGCCGTCCCTCCAAACATCTTCCTGGAACGGCTCTTTAAGCCATCCATGTTATGGGAAGAGGAGTCCAGAAATAATAATCCGGAGCCAGCTGCATCACCTAACTCAGACCATTCTGACACAATCGGCGGCTCAGCCATTGAAATAACACCTTCAACTCACGAAATAATGGCAGTAATTGCCCCATGGACAGAACCATTCCTAGCCTACTTAATTCGGCAGGAGCTTCCCGAAGACCAAAATGAGGCCCGCTGCATAGTTCGGCGATCTAAAGCCTACAAGGTCCATGAGGGAGAACTTTATAAGAAAAGCACAACCAGAGTCCTTCAAAGGTGTATCTCCAAAGAGGAGGGGCGGAATCTCCTGGCTGAAATTCACGCCGGACTCGGCGGGCACCACGCTGCAGCCCGGGCCCTTGTAGGCAAGGCCTTCCGTACATGATTTTATTGGCCGACAGCCCGGGCAGATGCTCGGGACTTAGTCCAACGATGCGTCGGTTGCCAGCTCTTTGCTAATCAGAGCCACATGCCACCCACCGCCCTCAAAACTATACCCATTACCTGGTCGTTCGCGGTCTGGGGGCTTGACATGGTTGGACCCCTTAAAGGGGGAACCCACAAGCCCAAATACTTATTGGTCATGGTGGACAAATTCACCAAATGGATTGAGGCCAAGCCTGTTAAAACGGCAGAATCCGGACCGGTGATAGACTTCATATCCGGGGTAGTACACCGTTTTGGCGTCCCCCACAGCATCATCACTGATAACAGCATGAACTTCACGGCCGACGAGGTTAAACTCTGGTGCAAAAACATGGGCATCAAGCTCGATAACGCTTCAGTCTATCACCCCCAAACTAACGGTCAAGTCGAGTGAGCAAATGGTCTAATCATGAGCGGCATCAAACCCAGACTAGTGCGGTCCCTCAAGGAATCTAACACGCACTGGGTAGAGGATCTCGACTCCGTACTCTGGGGACTGCGGACCACGCCAAACCGAACTACTGGATTCACACCATTTTTCATGGTATACGGCGTAGAGGCAGTTCTGCCCTGCGATACAATTCATGACTCACCTCGTGTGTGCATGTACGAAGAAAGAGAAGCCGAGTTGGATCGGCAGGACAGTTTGGATGCCTTAGAGGAGGAGCGGGACGTGGCAAAGGCTTGTTCCGCATTTTATCAGCAGCAGGCTCGAAGATATCAAAGCAGAGAAGTACGGGCCAAAACTTACAATGTCGGCGAACTCATTCTACGCCTGCCGGACAAGAAAAAGGACAAACTTAAGCCCAAGTGGGAAGGTCCCTTCATCATCGATCAAGTCCTGACCGGCGGAGCATACCGTCTACATAAAGCATCTGACAACCGACTCGAGCCGAACCCATTGAATGCAGCCCGTCTCACTCCCCCGTCCACCTTTTTTTTACTGTCTCTTGTCCCCCTCCTTCTTCCTACCTTTTTTTCAATACCTTTTATAGATTTGCGCTTTGTTCGCACGCACTTGATGTGCTCCTAGCACTCATTATACCTGGGGGCTTCTTTACCAGAAGCTTATTCATATGGGCTTCACGCTCAATACATGTGTCATACTTCCGCATGTACCTTTTATTCACCATTATATGCATCGATATGACTTAAGTTTTGGCCAAGCTGGGTTGCCTGGCTCCTGTGCTTACCCCTACGTTCCCGATTGTTCGGCTAGGAGGTAAAGGGAGCACCTCTGCGATTGTTACTGCCGGGTCAGCCGGATGTGTACCTCAGACTGGGTGAAGCCGAAAGCTAGCGTTCTTAAGAGAATATTCGGTCGGTGACTTGAAAGATGATTTATTACTTACTTATTTATCTGCCCCCAGATGCTTTTTCTGCTATTTTCGCAGTCCGGCATTGCACCTTAGGGCATGCCTCCCAGGGAAAGGAACCCTTAACGGAACTATTTTCCCTGGAAGATGTTTCTTACTAACCATGTAATATAACATAACTAGTTGGGCACTTGTCTGATAAAGCTATTATGACCCCGACGCCTTGTCTCCATGCATGCCCCGGTTCTTTTATAACCGTAAGGGTATTCGGACACACTCCGGACTGTTGGGTCCCGAGGTTGAAGCGAAACGGTCCGCAAAGACAAACGATCTACAATCCGGCTAGAAGGCATTTTACATGTCATTTCAAATTACATCGTCAAACCGACTGATTGTACTCCTCCTCAATCCCATCTAACAGGCTGTCTAATTTACAGTCCTGTTGGGAATATTTCGCGGCCAGTTCTACTTGGCCGTACATCAAGCTCACAGGGATCTCCTTCCCATCAGGCCCCGCAGGTCCGACCTCGGCCATGTGGTTTGGGTCAGACTTCGGGTAGCGCGTCTTCACCATGGCCCAGGCCTCCCTGGCGCCCTGACGGCAGGCCGGTATCTTCCACAAACGGAGGCGTCGCCGTGCTCCCTGGAGCTTCTCAGCAAGCTCACCAAGGCCCTCGGGTAGGGAGATGGATGGCCATAAAGCCTGAATGACGCCACTCATCGCCTACCGAACACGTTTGAACAATTGCACCAGCTCGGGAAGTTGGTCACCCGTTGACCCAGGCATTTCCTCCGCAGGGCGACCTGTGAGCATACCTAAAGACATATTTCTGTCAATCGACTTCCTCTCCGAATTCTTCTTTTCAAAAGGAATTTGCTCAAGCACTTACTATAAATGCCGCGACGAAGCCGCTGATTCTCCTTCACGGAGCCAGACAGCTGGGCCCAAACACCTTTCAGCTCTTCTCCTAGCTGGGTGTGGGCATCTTGGAGCTTGTTTCTCTCCTACTGCACCTTCATAAGCACCCTCTCGCCGGCCTTTAGCTGACGCAGTAGCTGTTGCTTGTCCGGATCTAGTCCGGTGCCCTCTGCAATATTATTGTCAGATTCACGCCGCACTTTGTTAATTAATTATCTTTTCAAAGTACGTCTTACCAGCGGGGGTGTTTGTGGCTCCCCCTGTGGCGGCCAGTGCGGCCTCAAGTTGGGCCTTGCACTCTTGGAGCTCCTGGGACAGATGGGTATTCTTCTCCGTAAGATCCTGCATAAAAATTGATCCTTAAATCAGTTATTTTAACTATTTTAAGTCTCGGGGGCTACTGGCATATATAACTATTAAAATTACTTACACGTATGTCTTTCACATACTGCTCCGTGGCTCTGGTTAACCCATCTTGAGCGGCACGGAGGTGCGCGTTCCCCACATCAAAGGCATTTAACGCCTCCGGGGAGAAACACGCGTCACGAAGAACTGTCTGGCGACGCCTGTGATTCATGGCGCTCTCCACCTCAGACCGGGTGGCGGACAGCCTGTCGGCATCCTCCGTCGGAGGAGCGTTCGGCTCATGCCTTGTATTCGCCTCCCCTCCCGGGCCATGCGTTGGAGCATGGCTGGCGGAGGCTTGATTGGCAACCTCTCCGGACACTGTCCGGCAAGCGCTCTTTCTGGAAAAGTTAGGAGCATTAATATACCTCTTGGGAATCCTTCCCTTAAAACTAGCGGTGCTCCGTACCGTTGCGGCGACGTCTCAGTTCGCGTCGCACTCCTCTTCCGCCTGCTGGGCCAGACTGACCCTTGTTGGCCGGCCACCGCGGGTTCGGCTTCCCGCCTTAAAGGCACCTCCTACGATGCACCATAAGTATGGGATGGTCAGAATTGAGCATGGATCAAATCATGGTGTCAAGACCTCGGTCGTAGTCACCTAGGAGGCCGGAAATAAACCGGGGTAGTCAGCCGTAATCGCGACTAGGGCATTGTCCATGCTAAGTTGGTGGAACACCCCGTCAATCAGCTCCACCTTTATGTCCGGATCCTCTTCGGAGGTCGGATCAAGGGATCGTTCCGGATCCTCGGGCTGTGGAGTTAGGCTTCGTATGCCTTCCACATCCCGGCGCAGCTCCTGCGTCGAAATCACAGAGTAAGATACTTGGATTTGAAAGTATGGATCGGGTGGATGAATATCCGCTTACCCAGCTCCGACGGTTATTCATAGAGAATTTATTCAGCGGATTCGTGCGGAGGAAGTCCTCCTCCTCTCCCTTGTACAAGCCGGACAGGATCTTTGCCAGATCGGCTGCCGAGCCTGGCCCTTTGCGGCCATGACGGGTGGCGTCATCTTCCCCGTTGAAATCCCACATAGGGTGACACCTATATTGGAGTGGCTGCACCCCTCGCATAATGCACGTGGCCATGACTCCAATCATGGTCAATCCAGAGTGGGCCAGTAATCTAATCCGGCCCATCAGATAATGGACGCTCCTATCATCTTCCCGTTGAGGGCTCCGCGGGCGCCAACTCAGGCGTTTCTTCAAGGGTGCATTGCTAAACTCCAGGAGGCCGATCCGATCCGAGCAGAGGGGCGTCCTCCATGTAGAACCATTCCGAAGGCCAGTCTTCAGCCGCCTTCTTCGGGGTGCCGGATAGATATCCGGTCCCGGCGATGCGCCATATTTCGGCTCCGCCCACTTGATATATCGACCCCTCATGAGAACGGGGTACGAGGCAAAACAATCTCTTCCACAGCGCAAAATGGGGCTCGATGCCCAAGAACTGCTCGCAAAGAGCTATGAAGCCCGCGATGTGCAAAATGGAGGCAGGCGTGAGGTGGTGAAGCTGGAGTCCGTAGAACTCTAGGAGCCCCCGGAGAAACAGATGTATGGGAAAGCCGAGTCCCCTTATTAGGTAGGGGACAAAGCGTATCCGCTCCCCTTTGGAGGGGTTGAGGACTCTCTTCGCCTGCTTCCC
This sequence comes from Triticum dicoccoides, assembly GCF_002162155.2. NCBI lineage: Eukaryota > Viridiplantae > Streptophyta > Magnoliopsida > Poales > Poaceae > Triticum > Triticum dicoccoides. The sequence continues at coordinate 506,657,486 of NC_041389.1, forward strand.
ACCCTGGTAGGTGGCCAGTCCGGCTCGAACCGGAACCATGAAAGCTGGGGGAAGATATCCCTCGGTTTGGAGCGCCACTAGCTCGCTGTGTGGAACTAAGCATCTCCCCCAATCTCCTGGCTTAGGGCTGGGAGCGCGAGAGGAGGAGCCGCGTCGACTATCCATGATGGAATGGATTTTTGTCAGAGGCGCTTCGATGAGAACTTGCGGATGGAGGATGGGGTAAGCTGGATCTAGATCCTCACCTCTCTTATAGGCGGCTCATTCGCACAGTTAGGGGGTAAAATGTAAAAATACCCCAGCCTTTCGCATTCGTACGACATGTGGAAGAGGGCCATTATTGGACGCGGAAGACAAGGAGCGCAGCATTTATGAAGTAACCGGACACTCTCCGGCAAACACATGGAGCATGGAGAAGAACCCGCCTTGCAAACGCCAAAGACAACATACGCGCCGGATTCGTCATTATTGAAGCCTGGTTCGGGGGCTACTGAGGGAGTCCCGGACTAGGGGGTGTCCGGATAGCCGGACTATCATCATCGGCCGGACTCCAAGACTATGAAGATAGAAGATTGAAGACTTCGTGCCGTGTCCGGATGGGACTTTCCTTGGCGTGGAAGGCAAGCTTGGTGATACGGATATGTAGATCTCCTAGCTTTGTAACCGACTCTGTGTAACCCTAGCCCTCTCCGATGTCTATATAAACCGGATGGCTATAGTCCATATGACGAACAACAATCATACCATAGGCTAGCTTCTAGGGTTTAGCCTCCTTGATCTCGTAGTAGATCTACTCTTGTAACACACATCATCAATATTAATCAAGAAGGACGTAGGGTTTTACCTCCATCAAGAGGGCCCAAACCTGGGTAAAAACATCGTGTCCCTCGTCTCCTGTTACCATCCGCCTAGACGCACAGTTCGGGACCCCCTACCCGAGATCCGCCGGTTTTGACACCGACACCGACACCGACACTGACTCAGACCCTGACGATAGTGATGATGACTATGTTGATGAAGCTGGAGCAGATATCATGGAGTCTTCCACCGATTAAAACTTCTAGTCGACCACCATATCAGTAGTAGAATTCCCTCATGTATATAGTATAGTCCGAGCACTTTTGTAACGATAGTTAGATCGATGTATGCCCTTGTTTGAGTTGATTGAAGTGATATGTTTGTGTTTGTCTCATGTGCATATGGGTACTGTTTTCCCTCTAGACCTCATTCTATTCTGTTTTCTCACCTTTTCTAAACCCATAAGATGCCTCCGAGACGTGACAATGGATTTGCTTTCCCACCGGAGCTCACTCAGTTGATCCAGTACCAGAATACCCTGATGCAGCTACTAGTCCAGAATCAGAACCAGGGGAACAACAACAATCCACCACCACCACCACCTATTTATCACTTAGCCCATTTTCTAAGGCTGAATCCGCCGGTGTTCTCTAGTAGCACCGAGCCGATTGTTGCAGATGATTGGCTCCGCAAGATAGGAAGAGAGCTTACCACTTCAAGATGCACAGATGCGGAGAGAGTGCGTTTTGCCGCACATCAGCTTGATGGACCTGCAGCATCATGGTGGGAGAATTTCACAGCCACTTACCCCATCGACACTGTTACATGGGACCAGTTTCAGCAGGCTTTCCACGCTACCCATGTTTTAGCAGGAGCTATGGCCATGAAGAAGTGCGAGTTTCGAAACTTGCGCCAAGGAGGACGCACAGTGGGCCAGTATGTGGATGATTTTAGTAAGTTAGTATGTTATGCCCCAGATGACGTCGCTACAGATGCAGCTAAGCAGGAGAAGTTTCTGGAAGGACCGAATGATGAGTTGAGCATGCAGTTAATGGTGGCAACCTTCAACAACTACCAGGAGTTGGTAGATAGAACTCTCATGATTGAAGGGAAGCAACAGTAGATTGACAACCACAAGAGGAAGTATGGACAACGAAAGTACAATACAGGAGCTCAGCAGAGGCCCCGTTTTACCCCGAACTCGGGAGGACACATTCACCATAACCATGGAGGCCATAATTCCAATGGAGGGAGTTCACATAACCACAGTGGCCCCAAGATTGGGAATGAGAATGTAGGAAGCAACGAACTATTCCAACCCAGCAACGCCCACCAAGAAGGATCTAAGTCACATTACTTGTTTCAAGTGCTAGAAAAATGGACATTATGCCACGGAGTGTTTTGAGACAAAGAATGGAAATGGCAATGGAAGCTCTGGGAAGAAGCCCAACCCTTTCAACAGGGGACAAGTGAACCACATTAGCGTGGAGGAGGTTGAAGCGCAACCCGATGCAGTAATAGTTATGTTTTTGGTCAAGTCATTTACTGCAATCATTCTTTTTGATACTGGTGCATCACATTCATACATATCAAGGGTATTTGTGGATAAGTTTAACCTACCAACCCAAGCCCTTAGGTCACCCATGTTAGTAACCTCGCTAGGAGCAGAGTATATGGCTAGCCTATGGTGTGATCGGTTACCATTAAGGATTGGTAAGTACGTGTTCCCCTCAGACCTAATAGTATTGGAGTCGCAAGGACTGGATGCAATATTAGGCATGGATTGGTTATCAAAGTATGGAGGGAACATTAACTGCGCTAGTAAGTCAATTTTGCTCACCACCCCAGAAGGAAGGAGGATTAAGTATGTATCCCGGCATGTGCTGAAGAGGACTCAAGTGAATTCCTTATCAGGAGTTGTATAGGAGGAAGTACCAGTGGTGAAGGATTTCCCTAATGTGTTTCCAGAGGAGTTGCCAGGCATGCCACCGGATAGAGACATTGAGTTTTTGATTGAGCTTTTGCCAGGCACAGGGCCAATATCTAAGAGACCGTATCGGATGCCCGCAAAGGATTTGGAAGAAATTAAGAAGCAGATTAAGGAGTTACTTGATAAAGGCTATATTCGCCCAAGTTCGTCACCTTGGGGATCACCAGTGCTTCTAGTGGAGAAGAAGGATCAATCGTTGAGGATGGTTGTTGATTATCGTGGATTGAATTAAGTGACAATCAAGAACAAGTACCCACTGCCGATGATAAATGATTTGTTTGACCAGTTACAAGGAGCTAAGGTATTTTCCAAGATCGATCTGCGATCAGGATACCACCAGCTGAAGATTCGAGAGCAGGATATACCTAAGACAGCTTTTAGCACAAGATACGGGCTATATGAGTATACTGTTATGTCATTTGGTCTGACTAACGCTCCTGCGTATTTCATGAACATGATGAACAAGGTGTTTATGGAGTTTTTGGATAAGTTAGTCATGGTGTTCATTGATGATATTTTGGTCTACTCGAAGAATGAAGAGGAGCATAAGGAGCATTTGTGTTTGGTACTAGGGAAGCTCAAAGAACATTAGTTATATGCCAAGTTCAGCAAGTGTGAGTTTTGGTTGAAGGAAGTTGGATTCCTCGGATATGTTATATCCGGAGAAGGAATAGTAGTAGACCCCACCAAGGTTGTCACAGTGACAAATTGGGAAGCACCCACGTCAGTTGGAGAGATCCGGAGTTTTCTTGGACTCGCTGGATACTACCGGAGGTTCATTGAGAATTTCTCAAAGATTGCAAAGCCCATGATGGAGTTGTTGAAGAAGGACACCAAATTCAAATGGACTGAGGAATGTGAGGCCAGTTTTCAGGAGTTAAAGAAAAGTTTGGTTACAGCCCCGGTGTTGATTCTGCCAGATCAACGCAAGGATTACCAAGTGTATTGCGACGCTTCTCGTCGAGGACTTGGAGCAGTGCTTATGCAGGAGGGGAGAGTTGTTTCATATGCCTCACGACAGCTTAAACCTCATGAGTTGAATTATGCTACACACGATTTGGAGTTAGCAGCCGTAGTGCATGCATTAAAGACATGGAGACATTTCCTCATCGGGAACCATTGTGAGGTGTACACGGATAACAAGAGTTTGAAGTATATCTTCACGTAGAAGGAGTTGAATCTCAATCAGAGGAGATGGTTGGAGCTCATCAAGGATTATGATATGAGGTTGCATTATCATCCCGGAAAGGCTAATGTAGTAGCCGATCCGTTGAGTCGCAAGAGTCATGTCAATACACTCATGACCGGAGGATTACCCAAGGAGCTAGCATAGGATCTCCGCGAGCTATGTTTGGAAATAGTTCCGAGAGGTTATGTAGCAGCATTGGAAATTCAGTCTACCTTGATGGATAAGATCAGAGAAGCTCAGAAGACTGACAAAGAGATTGCGGAGATAAAGGAAAGGATGAACAAAGGAAAGGCTAAACGATTTCGTGAGGATGAGCACAATACCTTATGGTTTGAGGACTGCGTATATGTGCCTAATGACCCTGAGATCAGGAAGTTGATTCTGCAAGAGGCTCATGATTCACCGTATTCGATTCACCCAGGAAATACCAAGATGTATCTGGATTTGAAGGACAGTTTTTGGTGGACCGGAATGAAGAAGGACATTGCGGAGTATGTAGCAGTTTGTGATGTATGTCAGAGAGTGAAGGCAGAGCATCAGAAGCCAGCTGGATTGTTACTGCCATTGTCGAAACCTGAATGGAAGTGGGATAAGCTAGGCATGGAGTTTATCACAGGATTGCCCAGGACCCGTTCAGGCTATGACTCAATATGGGTTGTAGTCGATCGTTTGACGAAGGTAGCTCATTTCATCCCAGTGAAGACCACTTACACCAGTGCTAAGTTGGCCAAGATATACATGACCAGGATCGTATGTCTGCATGGAGTTCCGAGGACCATTGTATCAAATAGAGGAACCCACTTTACCTCAAAGTTCTGGAATCAGTTGCATGAGACTTTGGGTACTAGGCTAGAGTTCAGTACAGCCTTTCATCTGCAGACGGATGGACGGACCGAGAGAGTCAATCATATTCTGGAGGACATTCTGAGAGCTTGTGCGCTAGATTATGGATCTAGTTGGGACAACAATTTGCCGTATGCAGAGTTCTCTTACAATAACAGTTATCGAGCCAGTTTGAAGATGGCCCCTTTCGAAGCTTTGTATGGAAGGAGGTGCAAGACACCGTTGCTATGGGATGAAGTTAGAGACCGTCAGTTGTTTGTACCATATTTGATTAAGGAGTCTGAAGAGAAGGTTAAGTTCATTCGCGATAGACTCAGGGTAGCCCAGTCTAGGCAGAAGAGCTATGAGGATTCTAAACGCAAAGAGATAATTTATGAAGTCGGAGACAGAGTGTATCTTCGTGTGTCCCCACTTCGAGGAGTTAAGTGTTTTGGAGTTAAGGGAAAGTTAGCGCCACGTTTTGTGGGACCATACAAAGTTTTGGAGCGTATGGGAGAACTTGCGTACAAGTTGGAATTGCTAGAAGGATTGTCAGGAGTTCATGATGTGTTCCACATTTCCCAGTTGAAGATGTGCCATGCAGAGATGGTTGATATTCCTCTAAGAGATACAGTTCCACTGGAAGCGATTCAGTTGGATAGTGATTTGACCTGCGATGAGAAACCAGTGAAGATTCTCGAGTTTGCCAGCCGAGTCACACGCAGCAAGGTTATCAAGTTCTGCAAAGTTCAGTGGAGCCACCATACCAAGGATGAAGCCACCCGGGAACAAGAGGGAGACTTACGGAAGGATCACCCGCACCTATTTTCTAGCCAACCCGAATCTCGAGGGCGAGATTCATCTTAAAGGGGGTAGGTTTGTAACATCCCAAATTTTAATTTGGAATGTTATACATTAGATCATCATTGCATACCATATTTTATTGCATTTTGGGTTGATCCTAGAAATTCTAAGCAACTCAAGGACCCACTGAGAGAGTTGGGGATTTCGTTATTTTCATATTTGAGTTTTCTCAAATTTTGAAAAGAGGATCATTTGATTTTAATTATTTTTCTCTTTGAATATTTCCAATATGAAAATAAAAGAGAGGGGATAAAATGACTTCCCCAAAATAAATAAATATTGGAGGTTAAATATTAAAATCAAATAAGTATTTTATTCAGAATTTTATTGCTATTTTATTTGAATTAGGAAAAAAGTGCATTTTTCAAAATTGCATTAGAGGCCCAAATAAATGTTCACTTTGTCCGCTATATTTTTAGAGGACGGGGAAAATTTATTTTAGGATTTTTGGAGTGTGTTTAATATTTCTTTTAATTGTTTTTCTGCGCGTTGGAATATTAAAAAAACCGACCTACCGGGCCGTGTCCGGCTAGGACTCCTGGCCCGGCCGGCCTTATAAGCTGCGGAGCACAGCCGTGCCAAATCCTAGCCAGCCGCCCCGCCCCGCCTCGTTTCCCGTGCCGCGCCGCTGCCGCCAGCCACCGCCATCGCCGCGCCGCCACCTCGCCATCGCCCCGCCGTGTCGCCGCCGCCCCACCCCGCCGCCACTTCCCCGCCGCCAGATCCGCTCGCCACTGCCACCGCCGACCCCGCCGGACCTCGCTGAGGTAGCTGCCCGCCGCCGGTTTTCGTTAAGAAAAACCGCCCGGTTTTTGCAAGAAACCCTAGGTTTTTTTATTTATTTAGATCGGTGTCGGTGTCAAAACCGGCGGATCTCGGGTAGGGGGTCCCAATCTGTGCATCTTAGGCTGATGGTAATAGGAAGCAAGGGACACAATGTTTACCGAGGTTCGGGCCCTCTCGATGGAGGTAAAACCCTACTTCCTGCTTGATTAATATTGACGATATGAGTAATACAAGAGTAGATCTACCACGAGATCATAGAGGCTAAACCCTAGGAGCTAGCCTATGATGATTATGACTGTAATTGTGATCGGCCTTCTAAGGACCAACCTCTCCGGTTTATATAGACATCGGAGAGGGCTAGGGTTTACATGGAGTCGGTTACAAGGGAGGAAGTACAATTTCTGGATTGCCAAGCTTGTCTTCCACGCAAAGGAGAGTCCCATCCGGACACGGGACGGAGTCTTGAGTCTTGTATCTTCACGCTCCAATAGTCCGGACAAAGTATATAGTCCGGCAGTCCGGATACCCCCTAATCCAGGACTCCCTCAGTAGCCCTTGAACCAGGCTTCAATGACGATGAGTCCGGCGCGCAGTCTTGTCTTCGGCATTGCAAGGCGGGTTCCTTCTCCGAATACTCCAAAGTAATTATTGAACACTTAAACCGTGTCCGGATCCGCAAAATGATCTTCACATACCATCGTAGAGAGAATGATATTTCACAAATACAATATGCTGACAACTGTTTAGACAACATGACATGTCATTATGGTCGGGTCATTATTCGAACCATTTTCCCACAACCAGCCACATCGCATATTGCGAGGCGGTTTCCTTGACACGTCTTGTCAAAGCAGAGATCGTGTCCCCTTATCACAGGATTCTCATCAATACGGGTATGGGTAATGCCACCACGCCATCAATCGTGGCGCTTGGGAAGTAAGCGATTCTCAACGGGCAAGTGGGGAGGCGCACTACTTTCGTCGCCTCTATAAAGGGATAAGGGTTCCCCATTTTTACCCACGCCTTCTTCCTCCTTTGCCCACCCTTGCCTCCTCGAGCTCCAGCACCCTAGCCCAAGTCTTCTCCATACAGCTAAACATGTCCGGAGCAGGAGGCAAGTGGGTGGCCTCCAGCGTGAAAGGGAAGCATATCACGAATCTTCGGGCGGCCGGATACTTGGCCGCAGACATCGCGCACCGGCTACCAGACAAAGGGCAGGCCATTCCAACCTCGGAACCTCACGAGAGGGTCGTGTTTGTCGCCCACTTTGTCCGTGGACTGGGATTTCCACTTCATCCCTTTGTCCGTGGGCTCATGTTCTACTACGGGCTAGATTTCCATGATCTAGCCCCAAATTTCGTCCTCAACATCTCGGCATTCATCGTCGTATGCGAGGCCTTCCTCCACATCAAGCCTCACTTTGGCTTGTGGCTACAAATCTTCTGCGTGAAGCCGAAGATCGTGAGTGGCCAGCAAGCGGAGTGCGGAGGGGCCATGGTGGGCGAGATGCCTAATGTCACTTGGCTTGATGGCTCCTTTGCGGAGAGCGTGAAAGGTTGGCAGTCGGGGTGGTTCTACATCACCGAGCCACGCGGTGCCAACTCGGCGGCGGCCCCCGAGTTCTGATCTGGGACCCCCATGCGGCTCACCTCCTGGGAAAAGAAGAGCCTGGCCTGGGGCGAACCTACAGAGCTGACCGGACTCCAAAACTACATCAAGAGCATGAAGTACAAGAACATCAAGCTTGTCAACGTGATCCAGGTCATGCTCGTTTGCTGGATTCTTCCGTGCCAAAGGCGGACATTTAATCTGTGGGAGTTCGTCCCGGCCGAACACCTGACGCTTCGAAGGCTCTGTGGCATGACACATAAATATGCTTGGAAGGCACTGTTCAAGGCCTCCAAAGTACCTCCTCCCACATCCGAGGACCGTGGACTTCACGCCGCGCGGCCTCCTAGTCCGGTGAGTCTTCTGAGTACCACCGGATTCAACTCTTCCCAGTATATTCGTGAGGGAGTATTAAGTAATTGTGCATATTTAATCAAGATTATGTGGAGACAGCGGAGCGAATTGACTGTCTGGCTCCGCTGCCAGAAGGCCCAGCTGATGCTCTCCTAACGGAGATGATAGTCCCGGCGCCCTACAAGGCACCGGAGAAGAAGGCCGAAAAGAAGGCCCCAGGGACAAGGAAGGGTCTCCGGCGTAAGGTAGTACTAGAAGCCTCGTCCGAAGACGACGAGACAAACTCCTTCCCCGAAGGGGAGGAAGAAGAAGAAGAAGAAGAGGCCTCCCCATCCGGAAAGGATGAGGGGCTTGAGAAGGCGGACCAGGGGGCCGGGAAAGGCCCCCGGCGCAAGGCCATCATTCCCTTGTCGTCTGACGACGACGAGGCAGATTTCTTCGTGGAGGCGGGGGGAAGCAAGAAGAAACTCTACCTCCCCGCACTGGGGAGGAGAAAAAGAGGAAAGCCGCCCCGGAGGAGGAGGCTAGGACGTCCAATAAGGGAAAGGTGTCCCTTCCGGACTACTCTGCCACGGCCACCCATAGCGAGGAGGGGTGGCTGCATGGGAAGCCCCTAGCGCGATCGTAAGTATCCACACTCTATCATGATTTTACTTCATAGTCTTTTTTATAACACCGAACATATATGCAGTCCGGCCAGGGCTCATCCCGAGGTATCGTCTTCGGATGGGTCCCTGAGCGATTCAGTGATGAACTCGCTCCCGATGGCCACTACTCCTCAGCCCGCAGATGACACGGAGGTGTTGTCCCGCAGGCTCCGAGAGCGGGGGGAGGTGAGTCTGGAGATGCCCCAAGGAGAAATTCCAGATGTCGGACACGCGGGGTTCAAGATCCCCGCGGATCGTGCCGTTGAGAGCCGCAGCAAGCCGGACTCTCATACGGACACTGTGCCGGAGCCTTCGATGGCTCCGGATGCGGGCAGGAGGCCCCTCACTAGGGAGGGCGAGCCTTCCGTGCCGATGACTTCCATCACGCCAGAGGCGTCAGATAGTCTGCTGGAAGCGCTTCGCGGCGCTTCCATGGATGACGAGCACCGTACTCTTATGAGTGCGGTGATTCAGAAGGTTCTGTCCGCCAAGAGCAGACTGACCGAAGCGTGTACCAGCCTCCTAACAGGCTTTGAGTTAAGTAATAGAAATGTGTGAAATTACCACCCGCTAGGTAGTATCCCCTGATACTCTCTTCGGTGTTCGGAAAGAAAAGCCAAACAGAGGGTCAATTATAATCCGCAGGAGCCTAATAAGTGTGAATGTGAATAAGCAGGCTGTGCTGCTTGCCGCTGCTGTCCGCAGAGCCGAGGTCGCCGGACTAAAGCAGGACCTGGAACAGGTGCTGGGGGAGCTCGACCTCACGAAGAGGCAGCTCGAAGAGAACAAAGGAGAGTGATTCCCCGCTCTCATGTAATGAAGGATAGATAAAATTGGTTAGTCTAACGACGAAGCGTCGTGACTGTGTAACAGGGGCCACCACCGAAGTGGCGTCCCTAAAGAAAGCACTGTCCGAGGCTGAAGATAAGGCGGCCTTGGAATGCAAGGAGCGCGGAAAGCAAGATGCTAGAGTGGGCGAGGTACAGCAAGAGCTCCGGGACCTCGGCAAGAAGTTCGAGTCCGTGGAGCATGATCTGAAGATGAAAGAGACCGAGCTTGCGAAGGCCCTTGCGAGTATGAATGACGCCAAGGCCAAAGCCGACAAGGCACAGTAGGAAATCCAGGCGGCCAAGAAGATAGCGGCGGGTAAGACATTCTTTATGCAAAGCAAACATGTGGAGGAGGCGTTTCTTTTACTTACCCGAATTCGGAGCTCTCCAGGGGCATTCGCAAATCTGCCACGCTGTCTCAGACGCCACCGAGTTCTATCGTACCAAGGAGGGGAGCTCCACGGAGAAGCTGTTCTGGTCCCAGTATGCCGGGGCCGAACACCCAATGCCTCTGAGTGACCAACTGAAGCAGTTGGTCGAACTCCACAGGGTGGCCGAAGTGGCTATGAAAGATTTCATAGTCCGGATGTGGCCCGGTGAGCCCCTGCCCACTAGCTACTTCGGCTTGATCAAGCGGATGGTGAATGCCTGTCCGTGGCTTGAAGTTATCAAGCGATCCGTTTGCATTGAGGGTGCCCACCGGGCCTTTGCCCGTGCGAAGGTGCATTGGGGCAAGCTGGATGCGGAGAAGCTGATGAAGGACGGGCCGCCAGAGGGCAAGGCTCATCGCTATCCTGAGAAGTACTACGATGGCGTTATGAAGGGCGCTCGTCTTGTGGCCGATGAATGTACCAAGGACAGGATCTTTGACTAAATGTACCTCTGCCGTTGTTGTAATTTAAAGACGAATTTACTTGTGCTATGTAGCACTGTTTGATTTAAAATATTACCTTTTGTGCGGCTGTTTATAGAATTCTCAAAGTAGGCCAGTTGTCGGCTTCCGCCCCTATGTAACTAGTATCGGGGTGTTCCTGGAAAGCCCGGATACTCTTTATCCAAATTTTTGGTCCCTTAAGGAGGTATCTAGCGCAACAAACAAGGCAATCGGACTATGCGGCTTTATAACTTTCACTTAGCCATAGAAGTCTATAATTTTAAATTTCGGCGAAGCCCCTAGAATTCGGAGGGCCGAATTGGGGCGCTATATACGCCTAAATCGGACGAAGCCGATTCCTCACCTAAAGCGGAAAAATCTTTAAGAATTTTAAGATCTCTCGAACAGCGACCAGCTCTCGCCGCATCATGCCGGTCAGTTTTCGGCTTTCTCTACTGAGGTGCTCGTCCAGAAGAACCGGGACACAATCGCAGTAGTTCTTCCTGCGCTACCTTAGTCGATATAATGGAACGTAAGGTACCAAAACAAGGGAGCCGGGCAAACCCAACTATTGACCCAAGACGTGATTCGGAGCTAATGCATATAGTGCTATAAGGTCGGGGTGCCACACTGTTGAAAGTGTTCGGACTTGTTTTGCCGTATTATGAGGTGCCATAAGAAGCCCCTGGCAAAGTTGATCGTACCAAGATGTATGGAAGCAATATTAAATAAACATTTGCAAGAAAAAAAATGCTTAAATGATGGTAATAAGCTGACGCTATGTATGATCTTCCATTGATGAATAATACGTTTAAGCATATGTTTACAATGGGTGCGTTTAGGCGGAAGTAAATAGGACTATTTAACATGTCCTATCCAATGGTAGGCTGCATGTAGGTATATAAAACAGGTATAACGATCGGGAGCAGATTCCACCTGGGTATTTCCTTTTGTGCGCAAAGCCTGTTGCCTCCTTGGTTCTCTCTCCAATTCAAGTCCGTCAATCCGGCTCTTCTGAAGAGGCTGCCCTAAAGCAATGTCCTGAAAGAGAAAAAGGGAAGGTTATGAAGGTATGCTGCGGTGATACCGCACTGTTGACTGAGTCATTGCTGCGCCTCCACCTATGCCCATGGTATTTTGAGTGCATAATTGTGTACGCGTGGCACGAATGCTGCTTTGATGGGGCTTGAGCGGAGGCCGGACTGCTAGTCGTGCTCTTGGCGTGCCTGATGATCCTGTTGCGGGGTGCTCCGGACTCGTTTGACGGTGCTCGAAGTTGCTGTCGCCGGATTGGTGGTGTTCCGAAGGAGGCCGCATTGTACTTCCGCCGCGAGGGCTGCAGTATGCTCTTCTGTTCGGAGAGAGCGGTCCATGTTTCTGTTGACTGTTATGACCCCGCGCGGTCCTGGCATCTTGAGCTTGAGGTATGCATAGTGTGGTACCGCATTGAATCTAGCGAATGCGGTTCGTCCGAGCAGGGCATGGTAACCACTACGGAAAGGGACGATATCAAAGATTAACTCTTCGCTTCTCAAGTTATCCGTAGATCCGAAGACCACTTCCAATGTTATAGAGCCCGTACAACGGGCCTCTACTCCAGGAATTACACCTTTAAAGGTGGTTTTGGTGGGTTTGATCCTTGAAGGGTCGATGCCCATTTTGCGCACTGTGTCCTGATAAAGCAGGTTCAGGCTGCTGCTGCCGTCCATACGGACTCGCGTGAGGTGGAATCCGTTGATGATTGGGTCTAGGACCAATGCGGCTGAGCCGCCATGGCGGATGCTAGTAGGGTGATCCCTACGATCAAAGGTGATCGGACAAGCTGACCATGTGTTGAATTTGGGGGCGACTGGCTCCATCACAAAGACATCCCTTAGTGCTCGCTTCCATTCCCGCTGGGGAGTGTGAGTGGCGTAGATCATGTTAACCATTTTCACCTGGGGGGGAAATTTCTTCTGTCCCCCCGTGTTCGGACGCCAGGGCTCTTCATCATCGTCACTGTGCAGCCCCTTGTCCTTGTTTTCAGCGTTTATTTTGCCGGCCTGTTCGAACACCCAGCAGTCTTTGTTGGTGTGGTTGGCTGGCTTTTCTGGGGTGCCATGAATTTGACACGAGCATTCCAGTATGCGGTCCAGACTAGACGGTCCCTGGTTGTTTCTTTTGAACGGCTTCTTCCGCTGACCGGATTTGGATCCGCTGAATCCGGCGTTGACTGCCATGTCTTCGGTGTAGTCGCCGTTGTTCCGTGGCCTGTGTCTGTTGCGCCATGGCTTGCCGTTATTGTCATGAGCGTCCGAGGTGCCAGAATGTGGCGTGGTGCTGCTGCGAGCCAACCAACTGTCCTCGCCCGCGCAAAAGCGGGTCATTAGTGTTGTGAGAGCTGCCATGGACTTGGGTTTTTCCTGGCCGAGGTGTCGGGCGAGCCACTCGTCACGGATATTATGCTTAAAAGCCGCCAGGGCTTCGGCGTCCGGACAGTCGACTATTTGGTTCTTTTTAGTTAGGAACCGACTCCAGAATTTCCTAGCCGACTCTCCGGGCTGTTGAGTAATGTGGCTCAAGTCATTGGCGTCCGGTGGTCGCACATATGTGCCCTGGAAGTTGTCAAGGAATGCGTCTTCCAAGTTTTCCCAACCGCCAATGGAATTTGCTGGCAGGCTGTTGAGCCAGTGCCGGGCGGGTCCTTTGAGCTTAAGGGGAAGATACTTGATGGCGTGTAGATCGTCTCCGCAGGCCTTGTGAATGTGGAGAAGGAAATCTTCGATCCATACCGCGGGGTCTGTTGTGCCATCGTATGATTCGATATTTACGGGTTTGAACCCTTTTGGGAATTCATGATCCATCACTTCGTCAGTGAAGCAGAGGGGGTGTGCGGCGCCTCTGTGCCGGGCTATGTCGCTACACAGTTCGAATTGGTCTGGGTTGCTGTGTTCGGCTCGACCGAACTTGTTGATAATGTATCTGGCATGACGGTCATCATCGCATGCTGGGGTGCGCCCCGTGATCCGTAGATCGATCTTGGCTGTCCTGCTTTGTTTTCCATTATGTCTTGCAGGTCCTGCCTATTGCCCCGGGCCGTAGTGTATTGGCGTGGGGGTGCGGGCTGGTATTCGGGCTGATATGCCGTTTTATCCTGGCCATGCGGTGGCCGGTCAGCCGTGTGGCGCTCGAGTCCGTATTCCTCGGCTGCCAGGACTTCAGTCCATCTATCTGTGAGCAGGTCTCGATCAGCCTGGAGTTGCTGCTGCTTCCTTTTCAGGCTCCTCGCAATGGCCATAAGCCGATGCTTGAAGCGCTCCTACTCCACGGGATCCTCAGGCACGCCGAACTCGTCGTCGCCGAGGCTAATCTTGTCTTCGGAGGGGGCCATGTAGTTGTCCTCCTCCGGATATCCGTCTGTCGCCTGTCCGTCTAGGCTGACCTGCTCATCTTCCTGCCCGGCCTGCTCGAAGGCGGGCTGATCAGGGTTGTATTCCTCTTCGGCACCATCCGGATTGTTTTCATCTCCTCGGCCGGTATTGCTGTGATGGGGCTTGGAGCGGCGCTGACGAAGCCCATGCTTTGTTTTTCTCCCTGAGGGGTTGTCCTCCATTGCCTCATCACCATTGGTTTCCTTTGGAGTGTCCACCATATATATATATATATATATATATATATATATATATATATATATATATATATATATATATATATATATATATATCGTATGAGGAGGTGGTTGTCCACCGCCCCGTGAGCGGTGGTTCCTGTTCTTCTCCTGCATCGTCGTCCATACCGTCGATGTCTTCGGAGTCAAAGTCATGCACGTCAGTTAAATCATCGACCGTGGAAATGAAGTGGGTGGTGGGTGGGCAACGAATTCCTTCATCGCCTGCTTCCAACTCGAGCCGGACATAGTTCGGCCAAGAGCTTCCTGACAAAGAAAGAGACTTTAATGAGTTCAGCATGTCGCCAAAGGGCGAGTGCTGGAAGATATCCACAGCTGTAAACTCCATTACCGGAGCCCAACCAGGCTCGGCGGGCTTGGGAGTGCGCGGACTAGAACCTACAACCGGATACGAGTCCGGGGGTCCGGAGTCACAGGCTTCCTCTGAAGTGAGGCCTGTGTTCGGCTCTACCGCCGGTGAGTGTGCAGCCTGCGGGGCGGGGTTCATCCCTCCGTCCTTAGGCAACGCAACCTGCTCTAGATTTAGGTCCGGGGCTACTACGGGGGTGATATCCCGAGCATTGTCCGACAGCAGGTCTAAGCCGTGCTCATCGTGACTGCCTAGCGCTCCTGGCACAGGCCCGAATCCATCGAAGATCAAGTCTCCGCGAATGTCCACCGTGTAGTTCAGGTTTAAGAACCTGATCTGGTGGCCAGGGGCGTAGTTGTCGATCTGCTCTAGATGGCCAAGCGAATTAGCCCGCAGTGCGAAGCCGCCAAACACAGAGATCTGTCCGGGGAGAAAGGTTTCACCCTGGACTGTGTCATTGATGATGATTGAAGGAGCCATCGAGCCTTGCAGTGACGACACAGAGGAACTCTCAATGAAAGCACCAATGTGGGTGTCAAAACCGGCAGATCTCGGGTAGGGGTCCCGATTTGTGCGTCTTAGGCTGATGGTAACAGGAAGCAAGGGACACAATGTTTACCCAGGTTTGGGCCCTCTCGATGGAGGTAAAACCCTACTTCGTACTTGATTAATATTGACGATATGAGTAATACAAGAGTAGATCTACCAGGAGATCGTAGAGGCTAAACCCTAGGAGCTAGCCTATGATGATTATGATTGTAATTGTGATCGGCCTTCTAAGGACCAACCTCTCCCGTTTAGATAGACACCGGAGAGGGCTAGGGTTTACATGGAGTCGGTTACAAGGAAGGAAATACAATATCCGGATCGCCAAGCTTGCCTTCCACGCAAAGGAGAGTACCATTCGGACACGGGACGGAGTATTGAGTCTTGTATCTTCATGCTCCAATAGTCCGGACAAAGTATATAGTCCGGCAGTCCAGATACCCCCTAATCCAGGACTCCCTCAATCGGTTTTATTTTTTTCAGTTTAGTTAAACAGCGGACGTTCGTCCGTACGTTCGTTTTAATGAACGGT
Organism: Triticum dicoccoides; assembly: GCF_002162155.2. Classification (NCBI taxonomy): domain Eukaryota; kingdom Viridiplantae; phylum Streptophyta; class Magnoliopsida; order Poales; family Poaceae; genus Triticum; species Triticum dicoccoides. The sequence continues at coordinate 506,673,342 of NC_041389.1, forward strand.
GTTCACCCGCTAGCCATAGACAGCGAACGTTCGTTCGTTAGCCTATTCGTCAGTTTTTCTTTTTCCAGGGTTTTTTCACGATTATTTTTGGTCGCGATTTTTGCCCTGAATTTCGTTTTAGTTTATCTTTTCGCTCTTTTATCAGAATCAGGCGATTGAAGCTCCTAGATCTTCGTCTCGATGCCCTCTTTCTATTTAAAAAACTTGAACAAGATTTTGGTACTGTAAAATTGACTTTAGTCCAGATTAGTAATCAGACCTAGTTTCTTTCGCAGTTTCAGTTTCGTGGCTTTGTTTGATTTGATTCGTTTGCAAACCGGAGTTCTTCAGTTGAATTCTGGTTAGATCTCTTATTTGAGTTTTACCCATGCTTCTAGTTGAGTGCTTATTATATGCTTCGTTTGTTTGCGATAGAGTACCCAGAGTGCGAAGCGTGCTACTACAAGTCTCTAGGTTTTGTGGATCATCAGCAAGGCAAGCAACACCTTGATCATACCTCCTTACTACCCAGTTTTATTGCATTAGATCAACCCTCAAACATTGCATGGTTAGGATCCGATTAACATGTGGGTATTGGGAAGTAGATGATGAGGTACAACCTATTGTCCTGTTTTATTATCAAACCTTTGGGAGTTACTTCTACATGATGCTTATTGTTATGCTATGCTTGTAGACATGGTTTGGGTGACTGTATTCAGGACAGATGTGAGTATTGTTAATTAATGGTTAACTTAAGGTGGCTAATTAAATACACATCTGGGTGGATTGCTTGAGGCACCCTGGAGTACCTAGTGGTTGTCAGGGCACCTGGAGAATCCAGTGTTGTCCTAGGATATCCCGGAGTACCCGTGTGATAATCCTATGGTTCGCCACCCATGATCAAAGGGATCATAAGATTATTCATGCTAGAAACTTCCGTGTGCAGCCACAAGCCATTATGGGCTCTGGCATAGTTGAGTAAGTTGCGTGAGCTCTTGAAGAGGTAGACTAGCAGATGTAGGGGATGTAGGTGGTACTGTCTACCCGGAGTAGAGAGTTAATGCTTCTGAAAGACAGTGTCTCGGTCATCCGTTTCTCAAAAATCATGAAGTGCGAGAAATTCAAAGGAGGAGATTGAGTATTGTGGGGAAAAGTGCGCAAACCTTTGCTGAGTTTATAAACTAATCATGGTTAGCCGTGTCCTTGGTTATGGACGTCTTGAGTATCTAGTTCTTGGATTATCATGTTGATCTCATCACTCTAAATTTAATTTGTTGGGTTTAATGATGATGTTTAATTGGGATTGAGTTGGGGGAACCTTCTCAATGTTTATCAACCACCATGATAGTTAAATAAAATTTATTCCTTTCTTGTAGGGAAAAAATGGCTTTATGCAAAACTGTAACCATAGAGCTTTCCACCAGCCATATATGCATGTAGTGATAGCAATTATTCTGTTCATTACTCCATGTGTTACATTGCGAGCATATTCCATGTGCTGACCCATTTCGGGCTGCATCGTTTCATGTTGCAGACTTTTAAGACGACGAGTAAGGTGCCATAGGTCATTGTCTTTCACTCAGCTATGCCGTTGGAGTTGATGGACTCACTTTATCTTCCAAGCCTTCCGCTGGTATCGATTTTAGATGGCCTTAAGCCATATTATTGTAATAAGTTCTGTTTTGAGACATTCAATGTAATAAGTGTGTGATTGAAACTCTGTTATAAATCCTCAAGTACTGTGCGTATCAGCATTACCGGTCCAGGGATGACACTGATGAATGGAGACTAGACTGTTTGAGGTCTGGTCGCTACAAATGTACTCGCCATGTGATTCATGATGCTCTCTTACATGTTTCAATTACTATTCTTATATGAGCATCATTGGAATCATCATGCCTAGCTAAAAATGCATTAAAGAAAAGCGCTTGTTGGGAGACAACCCACATTTACCCCAACTGTTTTTGTGTGTTCACATGATTCAGCTATTGTTGTTTTATAACTTTTGTTTCAATAAAGTGCCAAGTAAAGCCTTTGGGATAATGTGGAGATAGTTGACTTGATTCTGTGCAAAAATAGAAATTTTTACACCCAGTTCTGGAATTACCGTAATTTACTGGGATGTGATAAATTTATGAAAATTTTGCAAACGGTTGATATACAAATTTCCTATGTTTTCCTAATTTTTGAGGATTTTTGGAGTTAGATAAGTATGGTAATTGTTTGAATCATTACGGATTGTTCAATTTTTGACAGATTTTGTTTTCAGTGCATAGTTCGCTTGTTTTATAGTTTCTATGGCTTATATTGATCAATATAAATTGTAGAAATTATAGGGTACAGTAGGCATTGTTTGAGAACAATTATGAATCTTGTCTTGACAGTACCAAAGTGAATGATTTTCTCTTTATCACACTAACCCATCTCACGAAGTTCCGTTAAGATTTGTGTGATTGAAGTTTTGAAGTTTTGGGTGAGATGTCGATATGAGGAGAATAAGGAGTGGAAATACCCTAAAGCTTGGGGATGCCCAAGTCACCCAAGGTAAAAATTCAAGGAAGACCCAAGCGTCCAAGCTTGGGGATGCCCCAGAAGGCCCCCTCTTTCGTCTTCAACATTATTGCTAACCTCACATGGAGCTATATTTTTATTCGTCACACGGTATGTCTTTTGCTTGGAGCGTAATTTTCTTTTATTAGGATTTGCTTTTTGTTATTTAGAATAATTTATTGTACCTTTTACTTCAATAAAAGGGTCAAGTATAGCATTTACCATGCTCAGTTTGCAAGTTTATACGTTGTTGTTTGAAAACAAAAAGGTTTCTATTACGTCTGAATTTTCTAGAGTCAGAATGTGATAAAATCTTGAAATACACAGTAATGTAAAACAAATTTTCTATAGTGTGAATCTTCTTGCATCCTTTACAGACAGTTCTGTTCAAACAGATTGCTGTCATGTTTGCATTGTTTGCATATGTTTGCTTGTTTACTGATTCTATTTGAGGATAAGAGTATTAAGTACACAGAGGCATTTAGTATGCAATGTTAAATATTAATTTTAGTGATTTGTTACAATAGAGAATTATAAGGTTTTGCATTGATTTATACTAATTATCTCATGAGTTCTTGTTGAGTTTTGTGTGTATGAAGTTTTTAAGATTTAAGGGAACCGTGATATGAGAGGAATTAAGGAGACACAGAGCTCAAGCTAGGAGATTCACAAGGCATCCCAAGTTTATATTCCAAGAAGACTCGAGCATCTAAGCTTGGGGATGCCCCGGTAGGCATCCCACCTTTCTTCATCTACAATTATCGTCAATATTGGTTGAGCCTAAGTTTTTGCTTCTTCGCATGGGATGTGCTATTCTTGGAGTGCCATTTTTTTGGTTTGTTGTTTGGATAAAATACTTAAGATATGAAATTTTTAAATGAGAGAGAGTCCTCACATAGCTACCTATTTATTTAACTACTCATTTGTTCTTACTTATATCTTTTTGGAGTAGTTTGTAATTTGCTCTCATTCTTCACTTATATCCTAAGAGTAAATTGTTGAATGAATTGAATACCATAATGTTCAAATTATATGTGCTTCATATGCTTGTATCATGCCTAGTAGTAGCTTCACATTTGGTTAGAAAGTAAAATTTATTGAAGTTTGACAACCACAATATTGGTCATACTAGCAATTCATGAAAGATAGTATATGGAAGAGAACTTTCACATAGAAATATATTATCTTGGACATCTTTTATGATAGTGAATACCCATTAATTATTTTCACTTGAGAAAATTAGTTGAAGTTGGACAAGGAAGGCAACATAATGAGTTATGTTTGGGTATATTTGCATCGAAGTTATATTGTTATGGATCCTCCAACATGTGGTGCTTGTTTAGAATCTTTTGCTAGCCAGATCTCTGTACTAAGCGGGAATAGTGCTTGTGCATCCAAAATACTTGAGCCAAATTTCTTCTGTAAGTGTCCACCATATCTACCTATATACGACATTACCCAGCCATTCCAAGTAAATTTGCATGTGCCATCTCTAAATCTTCAAACAAACATTTGTTTTGTGTGCCTATACCGCTCATGAAGTGGCAGGGGGTGGGCAATATCTTCCATGCTAAGCGGGTTATTCTCCAATGGGTGTTTATTCACTTGCCATTGCATGAGAGAGGCTGTTAATTGGGATGCCCAATCCCATGATCAAATCAAAAAATAATGAAACAAACTCCCCTGGAAAGTTGATTGTATGGAGGGCACCCGAGGATTCGGCTAGCTATGGCTTGTGTTTGAATGGTTGAGGGGGAGTAAACTTTACCTTTCCTCTTGGGAACCGCCTATAATGTGCTTAGCATGGAAGATATTGAGAACTCTCAGTCGTGACATTGACAGGAAAGGCATGCCTCTCAAAATGTATTAATCTCTGTTTTAAGAAATGAGCTCCGGCACCTCTGCAAATCCATGCTTCCCTCTGTGAAGGGCATATCTTTTACTTTTTATTATTTACTTTTATGCAAGAGTCAATAGTATTTCTTCTTATTCTAACCTATAATATAGTTGGCAAGCATCATGTGCTCGGGAAAGATCCAAGCATATATTTCCACTCAAATATATTTGATCATGAATTATTATTGTTGACAATTATCTCTATTGCAAATGAGAAGGGAGGCGAAACATTAACTCCTATCTTTTTTTGTGTTCGATGGATGCCATTTGTTCTAAAATATGCTTTGATTACTAGCAATCATAGAACACTATATGATAATTGAGTATGTGGAGCTCCTACTTACAGTTTGTTGAAAATAAGTTGAATTTCAATTGTTTGGTGACTAAGAACATAGGTTGTTAAGTTTCAAGAGAATGCCTTGTTTGAACCATAACATGTGTATAGCTTTGTACTTGACCATGAGAAGTTTTATGAGATGAGATATTGTCTGTGATACATAATGATCCTAGAAAAGTTGACTAGAATTATCATTGATCAAACTTATGCATTATGGTAGCATTCACACTTCATAAATTATTTCTTTTATCATTTACCTACTCGAGGACGAGTAGGAATTAAGCTTGGGGATGCTGATACGTATCCAACGTATGTATACTTTATGAAGTATTCATGCCATGTTTACAATAATTTTATATGGTTTTGGTATGATTTGAATGGAACTAATCGGGACTGACATTGTTTTCAGCAGAACTACCATGGTGTCATTTTTTGTGCAAAAATAAAAGTTCTCGGATTGGGCTGAAAATTTACGGTGATTTTTTATGAACCAAAAGAGACCCTCGAAGCTTCCAGGATAGACCAGAAGCCTCACGAGGAAACGACAAGCCTGGGGCGCACCCTCCCCCCAGGACGCATCGAGTAGGCTTGTCGCTCCCTCGTGGGCCCGCCTTGACATAAAACCAACGCCAAGAATTCCTATAAATACCAAAAACCCTATAAAGAAACCTAGAAGTTCTACACCGCTGCCGCAAGCCTCTGTACCGAAGCAATATCATCTGGAACCCTGTTACGGCACCCTGCCGGAGCATCCTAGTGGCCACCATGAGGAGGAGGAGTAGTTCTCCCTCAGGGGCTTAGGGTATGTACCAGTAGCTATGTGTTTGATCTCTCTCTCTCTCATGTTCTTGATTTGGCACAATCTTGATGTACCACGAGCTTTGTTAACATTGTTGGATCATATGATGTTTCTCCCTCTCTGTCTTGTCGTGATGAGAGGTTTCACTATTATTGGATTGAACACTTTTATGGATTTGAGAACACTTGATGTATGTCTTGCATATGAATACCCGTGGTGAAAACAGGCTATTATATTGATTCACTTGATGTATGTTTTGGCACTCAACTCGCGGATTATCGAGATAACATTGGGGTAGTCTATGCATACGGGTTGATTCACATTTTCATCCTACTTTCTTTGGTAGAAATCTTTGGGCACTCTTTGAAATTCTTTGTGTTGGACTGAATATTATGAATCTAAAGCTGTTTGATGCATATTGAATAATCAACTCACGAATACTTGTGGTGACATTGGAGTATCTAGGTGACATTAGAGTTAGTTTATGTGTATCATATGGTGTTATTTTAGTATGAACTCTAGGGTTGTTTGTGACACTTATGGGGATGGCTCAGTAAATTGATCGAAAAAGATAACTTTGAGGTGGTTTGGTACCCTACAAACAATTTCATCCTATGTTCTCTACTAGATAAGAATTTTGGAGTAACTCTTTGTTGCGTGTTGAGGGATTGTTATGTGATTCAGTTATGTTAGCACTGTTGAGAGATTGCACTAGTGAAAGTATGAACCGTAGGCCTTGTTTCTAAGCATTATAATGTTGTTTGTGCTTCATTTTATCACTTGATACCTTGTTTTTTTAATATTAGATTTCAAAAACCTATATCTACTATCCATACTACACTTGTATCACCACCTCTTCGCCGAACTAGTGCACCTATACAATTTACCATCACATTGGGTGTGTTGGGGACACAAGCAATTTCCTGTATTTGATTGCACGGTTGTTTGAGAGAGACCATCTTCATCCTATGCTTCCCACGGATTGATAAACCTTAGGTCATTGCTACCATACTACAAAACTCTATGCTTGGAGACCTAACACGAGTCCACCAGAATAAGTTGTGTAGTAGACATCAATCAACGATAGATAAAAGCTATCTAGCTAATCACTATGGACCCATAGGTCTGTGGTAAACTACTCACACATCATCGGAGGTGCAACAAGGTTGATGTAGAGGCCCTCCGTGACCGATTCCCCCTTCGACAGAGTACTGAAAAAGGCCTCCAGTTGGGATCACGAAAGAATAGAGATTTGTGGCGGTGGAAAATTGTTTCGGTGGATGCTTTGGGGGTTTTTCCAATATTTGGAATTTATAGCGCTCGGATTAGGTCAGACAAAGCCATGAGGGGCCCACAAGGCTTCAGGGCGCTCCTTGTTGCCTTCCATCTCCTCATATGTGATTTGGTCCCTCCCGAAACTTCTAGGGTCTCTTATGTCCAGAAAAAATCATCAAAAAGTTTCTTCATGTTTGGACTCTGTTCGGTACATATTTTCTATAAAACCAAAAGAAAATAGAAAACAACATCTGGCACTAGATATAATAGCATGAAATAATCAAAAAATTATAGATACGTTGGAGACGTATCAGTGCCCACTGCTCGTGCCGATCCATGTCCACTTGTTAGGTGTCTGGTAGCTAGGTACACACCTGTTCCTATGATTGCGAGTCGTCCATTTGCTCATCTTCATAGCTGTCGCCGTCATGGATGATGTTCATCATCACATCATTGAATGTTGTCGTCCTGCTAGGTTGAGGCATTCCAGCAAACGATGACCAGACACCAATGGACGAGCGGTCCACAACCGGCATTCACGACCTAACAAGCCCCAGCGACTATGAGTCCCTAAATGTCTAGTCGTCATTGAGGTCAACAATGTACAAGACTTGATGTCTAGAGGTGAAGGTGGACGCGGAATGCTACAATGACTGTTGCAGACTAGGCTGCTAGGAGGCCAGGTAGTAGGGCGGCTTGAACTTGGACGACCTCTTCGACGATTTCCCGTGCGACACCTGTGTGACAGCGTGCTTTGCTGGAGGTGGTATGCTCTTATAGTTAGCACACCCCTCTTCTTCTTATTCTTAACTTTGTGGCGACGGGCTATGCGTTTCATGGACGGGCCATGCAGGCAGCCACCACCTTCGAATCCTCCCGCTCCGGCGAGACAATGATTGTCTCCGTTAGGTATTCTGCCGGTGGCTCATCGTGATGGTGGACGAAGGATACAATTGGGGCGGACTATTGGGAATATTACCTAGAGACAATAATACTTATATTATTATATTTTCATATTCATAATTATAGAGTTTATATTCTATGTGAGTCCACTCATTTGCACGTGTGGAATGATGAACGGTAAAATAAAAGGTTCCTAGTCTTGCCTCTATGACTAGTTCAAGTGTTGTTGATGATTACGATTTTTGGATCTTATGATATCGTTAAGTGTAACAATTGTCCTAAAACAACATTGAGATTATGACGTTGGAAGAACGATCATATTGAATCGACCCAACATTGTCTGTTATGAATTGAGTTAATATTGTCTGTATTCAATTGTAATAACACGGAGTGTAAACATGTGATTTTCCTCCTTAGACCATGAGAGTATCGTAGTCACTTATTACCATACGGTGGACTTTGGGGTTTCTCAAACGTCACCTGTAACTCGGTGATCATAATGACAACTTACGGGCTCATCGGAAAGTTTGACAAAGGACTAGATAGCTCGAGAGTGGGATGTGCTCCTCTGATGATGGAGAGATATTCTCAGGGCCCTCTCACTGTGATGGCATCCATCATCGTCTGGTGATACGTCTTTGTCGTATCTATAATATTTGATTGTTCCATGCAAATATTATACAACTTTCACATACTTTTGGCAACAATTTATATGATTTACTGGACTAAGATATAGATGTAGTGCCCAGTGCTAGTTCCTATTTGTTGCATGTTTTTTTTGTTTCGTAGAATATCCATATCAAACGAAGTCCGAAAGCAATAAAACTTTACGGAGATTTTTTTGAACATATGTGAATTTTTGGAAGAAACTCGCAAGATGGCACTCGAGGGGCCCACTAGGCACGAGGGCGCGCCAGGGGGGCCAGGAGCGCCCCGATGGGTAGTGTACACCTCATAAGGAGGTTGTTGCCCTTCTCTCGCCGCAAGAAAGACAATTTATGGATAAAAAAATCCCCTCAAAATTTCAGCCCAATCGGAGTTACGGATCTCCGGGTATTTAAGAAACGGTGAAGGGCCAGAAAACAGGAACGCGAAACAGAAGAGAACACACACACACACACAAAGAGAGAGAGAGAGAGAGAGAGAGAGAGAGAGAGAGATCCAATCTAGGAGGGGCTCCTGCCCCTCCGCCGCCAAGGAGGCCATGGACCAGAGAGGAAACTCTCCTCCCATCTAGGGGGTAGGCCAAGGAAGAAGAAGGAGGAGGGGACTCTCTCTCCCCATCTCTCCCGGTGGTGCCAGAACCCGGCCGGGGCAACCATCGTGACGGCGATCTACACCAACAACTTCGCCGCTGTCAACACCAAATCTCCCCCTCTATGCAGTGGTGTAACACCTATTCTCCCAGTTGTAATATCTACTTAACCATGGTGCTTAATGCTATATATTATTTCATAATGATGTATGGCTATCCTATGATGTTTGAGTAGATTCGTTTTGTCCTATGCGTTGATTGATGGTCGTGATTGGTTTGAGTTGTATGTTTTATTTTGGTGTTGTCCTATGGTGCCCTTCGTGTTGTACAAGCATGAAGGGTGCTATGAGCTAAATCAATGGTTGAAGAACCACCCAAAATCTATCATACTCTTGAAGTTTTCTACTTGGATCATACTTGATCCCTATGTGCTCGTGCTGAAAACCCAACTAGCTTAGTTGAGGGAAAATCATTAAATGAGCATTCTCATTATGTGCAACACCGCTTATCTCAGAAAGGGAAACTTTTATGGCATCATATTAATACTATGTATTGCTATACTGTGAATTTATGCGAAATACATGATCATACTTGTTGTTCTGAAGACCCTAAGAAACACCTTCCCCATCAATGTGAGTTTAGTGACAATTGAGTCCTATGTTCTTATGCTAAAGGTGTTTATAGTTATTATGATGTTGGACAAATTGAAGAATTTGTTGCTTTTAAGGGTGCTAATGAAATTGCTTCTTTGATTGAAAAGTCTAAATGTTCTGCAAATCTAAATTTTCTGCCATACTTAAATGTTGCTATGAATACTTTTTTTTAATGCTGATGTTAAAGAATTTATTGAAGAAGTCACCGTTGTCCAAGAAGAGAATAATATTTTGCAGGAGTCTATGGAAGAACAAATTGATGACACTGTGAGCTCATTAGATGAAAAATATGACGAGGAGAGCGAAGAACAAAAGGAGGAATAGCGGATTAGCTACGCGTGCCCACCTTCTAATGAGAGTAACTCTTCAACTCATACATTGTTAAATTTCCCTTCGTGCTTACTGATAGGTCTCCAATGTATCTATAATATTTGATTGTTCCATGTTGTTATATTATCATTCTTGGATGTTTTATATTCATTTTATAGCAACTTTATATCATTTTTTGGGCCTAACCTATTGACATAGTTCCTAGTGCCAGTTGCTGTTTTTTGCTTGTTTTTTACTTTGCAGAATATCAGTACCAAATGAAGTCCAAATGCCACAAAACTTCTTGTAGATTTTTTTGGGACCATATGACAACTTGGGAGCCAAGGAAGCATCAGAGGGGAGGCCCACGGGGCCCGCAACCCACCAGGGGGCGCTGATACGTCTCCAACGTATCTATAATTTTTGATTATTCCATGATGTTTTATTATCAATCTTGGATGTTTTATAATCATTACATAGTCATTATATATCATTTTTTGGTACTAACCTATTGACATAGTGCCAAGTGCCAGTTGCTGTTTTCTGCATGATTTTTACATCATAGGAACTCAATATCAGATGAGGTCCAAATGCCACGCCAATTTACGATGATTTTTTATGGGCCACAAGGAACACAACAGGCCCTGGTTGCACCTGGGGGGGGGGGGGAGTCCCAAGGAGAGGACAACCCACCAGGGCGCGCTAGGAGGCGTAGGCGCGCCCAGGTGGGTTGTGCCCACCTCGGGTGCCCCCTGGACCGTCTCTTTGCTCTAGAAATACCCCAATATTTCAGAAACCCTGGGGGAGTCGATGAAATATTCATCCACCCACCACAGAGTCCAGAACCACGAGATCCAATCTAGACACCATCACGGAGGGGTTCACCACTTCCATTGGTGCCTCTCCGATGATGCGTGAGTAGTTCTTTGTAGACCTTCGGGTCCGTAGTTAGTAGCTAGATGGCTTCCTCTCTCTCTCTCTCCCTCTCTCCCTCTCTCTCTCTCTCTCTCTCTCTCTCTCTCTCTCTCTTCTCTCTCTTGATTATAAATACAATGATCTCATGGAGATCCATATGATGTAAGTCCTTTTTGCGGTGTGCTTGTTTGGATCTGATGAACTTTGAGTTTATGATCAGCTATATCTTTTTATATCCATGAAATTCATTTGAGTTCTTTGATCTCTTATATGCGTGATCTCTTATAGCCTCATATTTCTTCTCCGATATTTGGGTTTTGTTTGGCCAACTTGATCTATTTATCTTGCAATGGGAAGAGGTGTCCGGTAGTGGGTTCCTTCTTACGGTGGTTGATCCCAGTGACAGAAAGGGAACCGACACATATGTATCGTTGCTACTAAGGATAAAAAGACGGGATCCATATCTGCCGCAATAGATAAACGGATATTGTCTACATCATGTCATTGTTCTTATTGCATTACTCCGCTTTTCAATGAACTTAATACACTAGATGCATGTTGGATAACGGTCGATGTGTGGAGTAATAGTTGGAGATGCAAGCAGGAGTCGGTCTACTAATCTTGGACGTGATGCCTATGTAATGATCATTGCCTGGATATCGTCATGATTATTTGAAGTTCTAGCAATTGCCCAATAGTAATTTGTTCACCCACCGTTTGCTATTTTTCTCGAGAGAAGCCACTAGTGAAACTACGGCCCCCGGGTGTTCTTCCTCATATATTTGCCCTGCGATCTACTTTTTTGTTGCGTTTATTTTCAGATCTATTAAACCAAAAAATACAAAAATAACTTGCTGCAATTTATTTGTTCCGCGATCTATTTATCATATCTACAAATTTACCTCACGTCCTTTGCCTATCGTGAGGCGCCGTACCCCGAAAGGGATTGACAACCCCTTTAATACGTCGGGTTGCAAGGTGTTGTTGTTTGTGTGTTGGGGCTGTTTAAGCTGTGTTGCTTGGTTCTCCTACTGGTTCGATAACCTTAGTTTCATATATGAGGGAAATACCTACCACCGTTGTGCTGCATCATCCCTTCCTCTTTGGAGAAATACCGACGTAGCTTCAAGCGACATCAAAAGGAATTTCTAGCGCCATTGACGGGGAGGATCTTCAACATAACCAGGTTCCTAATCACAAATCTCATCTCCTTGCAATTTACATTATTTGCCTCTCATTTTCCTCTCCCCCACTTCACAAATATTTTCTGTTTTATTCGCCCTCTTTTTTGTTCGCTATTTTCTCGTCAAATCTCTTCTGTGCTTGTGTGCCATGAGTCTTCTATTTGCTTGCATCTTTGCTTGCTAAATATCTCTTGATATGGATCCTCATCCACTTACTAATCTTGTTAATAGATCCAATTATCATGAACAAATTGCTAGTGATTTGAGTACACTAGATTATCTTTATGAAGTTTTGCTGGAGATTCGTGAATCTGAAAATTGTGATGAAGAAATTTATGGAGTGATTCATGATAGCCCTTTTAATGAAAAGCATGATCGCAATGATTTTGCTATAAATTATATTAATGTCAATTGTGCTAATAATATGCAAAACCCTAAGTTTGGGGATGCTAATGTTGCTATGTCCACTACTCATTGCAATGATCATGATTGGGGTGCTTCTTCTTATGATCCTGAAAATTTATTTAAGCCCCGTGATGAATATGAGATTGATAATTTTGTTTGCAATGATATTGAAAATTGGATTGGAAGAGTGTCAACTTTAGATCCCACTACTTTGGAGAATGTTCAAACTTATGAATTTTTTGATAAAAGTGGGTTTGGAGAGGTCATGACTTCAGTTAATGTTAATCCCACTATTTTGGAAGAGTGTCAACTTTGCATGCATGTGGATCATGTAGAAAATATGTTATATGATAGCTATATTGTTGAATTTGAATATGATCCCACATATAATTATTATGAGAGAGGGAAATATGGTTGTGGAAATCTTCATGTCCCTAAGTTACTTCTCTTTATGTTGAGATTGCTATTGTTTCTTTCTTCTTCCTTGCATATGCTAGATCTTGCTTGTCTTGTAATTTGTTTTCCTATAAAATTCCTATGCATAGGAAGTATGTTAGACTTAAATTTGTTTTCCATATGCTACATGATGCTCTCTTCATAGTTCAATTACCATCTTTTATGTGAGCATCATTGAAATATTACGCCTAGCTAGGGGCGTAAAACGATAGCGCTTGTTGGGAGGCAGCCCAATGAATAAAATTTATTTTTTCTATTTAATTTACATTTTTGAGTGTTAGAACAATTATGATACTGTTATGATTGTGTTTTTTGTGTTTTAGTTAGTGTTTTTGCCAAGTAAAGCCTTTAGGATCTTCCGGGGTGATAGTTGTTTGATCTTGCTGAAAAAGACAGAAACTTTGTGCTCACGTAAATAATTATCATGAATAACAGAAACGATATTTTGCCCTGATTCTTTTTTCAGAAGATTAATACACAAGTTATTATGGTCTTACTAATTTGGTAGAATGTTTGGAGCTACAGAAGTATTGGAAAGTTCCAGATTACTACAGACTGTTCTGTTTTGACAGATTCTGTTTTCTTTGTGTTGTGTGCTTATTTTGATGGCTCTATGGTTTTCTTTGATGAGTTTTTGCCATAGAAAAGTTAGAATACAGTAGATATAATACAAAAAAATAAGAATTGGTTTGACACAACACTTACATTAGTGGTTTGATTTCTTTTACTAACGGATCTCACAGGGGTTTTGTTGAGTTTTGTGTGATTGAAGTTTTCAAGTTTTGGGTTATCTTAAGATGGATGAAAGAAGGATAGAAGAGCCTAAGCTTGGGGATGCCCCGACATCCCAAGATATTATCCAAGAATGAGCAACCAACTAACTTGGGGATGCCCCCGAGTGGCATCCCCTCTTTCTTCTAACGACCATCGGTATTTTACTCGAGACTATAGTTTTATTCATCACATGATATGTGTTTTGCTTGGAGCGTCTTGTATGATATGTGTCTTTGCTTGTTTTATTATGTGTTTTAAGCCATCAAACCTTGCTGGACACACCTATTTGAAAGAGCGAAAATTATGCCATGACTTGTTAGAATTGCTCTCTATGTTTCACTTAAATTTTTATGAACAATGGACTTGCTCTAGTGCTTCAATTATATCTTTTTGAGCATGGTGTGCTTAGTATTTTTTGAAGAAATGCTATCTTGATTCACTTAGATTTATTTGAGAGCTAGTAAACTTTTGAAGAAATTCTCTCTTGCTTCACTTAAATTATTTTGAGAGAAAGAAAATATGCTATGCTCATGATCTTCACTTATATTTGTTTGAGCTTATGAAAAGCAACACATGAAAATTAGTCCCAAAGTGATCGATATCCAAGAAGGATAACGAAAGAAAAAATATATGTCATGAAGATCATTGGACAAAATAAACTTGATTCTTAGTAATAGTTTTGAGATTTGACAATGTGATATGTGAGTTATGTTGATGAGTAATTGTGCTCTAGTAAGAATATTGGTGTTAAGGTTCGTGATTCCCTATGCATGCACGAAAGTCAATAATCATGCAATGAAAATTATATCCTACTTTTGGTACATTATTCGTTGTTAATTATGCTTAATGCTTTCTTATGAGATTATTCGTTTCTTGGTTGGTCGCTTCTCAATATTTTTGCTAGCCTTCATTTTGCACCAAATATGACCTCTACTTGTGCATCCAAAATCCTTTAAACCAGTTTTGCCACATGAGTCCACTATCTACCTATATGTGGTATTCTTTTGCCGTTCTAAGAAAATTTGCATTTGCCATCTCTAATCTTCAAAATGAACTTCTCGTTTGTGTGTTTGTTTCGCTTGTGGAATGGTAACGGGTAGCTAATATTTTCCATGCTAGATGTGTTATTATCATGATGAGTGTTTATTCACTTGTCGTTGCACGAGAGTAAGGCAAAGGTTTTAGGGATGCCCAGTCCCGCAATGCAAAAATGAATTTGCTTTATGTTTTCAAATAATAAATGCCTTGGAAAGTGTTGGTATGGAGGTCACTCGTGGATACGGCTAGCCATGCAAAGTGAAAGTATGGTGGAAAAAGGAATAAACTTTATTTTCTGTTTGGGAACCGCCTATGATATATCTAGCATGGAAAGTGTTGGGATGCTCCAAGTCGTTTTTGTTGGTGGGATGGATACACCTCACAAAATGTCTTTATCTCTATTATTTTTTGCTTTGAGCTCTAGCACCTCTAGAAATCCCTACTTCCCTCTGCGAAGGGCCTTTCTTTTACTTTATGCAATTTTTATTTTTGAAATTGAGTCTCCATCCTCTCTTATAAAAGCACCAACTAGGGGACAATATGATCGTACTTAAGTATTGGGTGTAACTAATATTCGAGTGTGTTTCATGAATGGATCAATGTTTGAGCATGATGGGCTAGGGATAAGTTGTTTTAGCATTGATATTTTGAAATACATGGTTGCTTGTTGATATGCTTGAGTATCTAAATTATTATGTCAAAACTAGACTATTGCTTTGAATCACATAAAAGTCCAAATGTCCATGCTATGAAGAAAATAATATGATATGTCATGATAAACATCACTCCACCTCAAAAAATTTGTTTTATCACTTACCTACTCGAGGACGAGCAGAAGTTAAGCTTGGGGATGCTGATACGTCTCCAACATATCTATAATTTTTTATTATTCCATGCTGTTTTATTATCAATCTTTGATGTTTTATAATCATTATATAGTAATTTTACATCATTTTTGGTACTAACCTATTGACATAGTGCCAAGTGCCAGTTGCTGTTTTCTGCATGTTTTTTACATCGCAGGAAATCAATATCAGATGATGTCCAAATGCCACGCCAATTTACGATGATTTTTTATGGGCCAGAAGGAACACAACGGGCCCTGGTTGCACCAGGGGGGAGTCCCGAAGAGGGGACAACCCACCAGGGCGTGCCAGGAGGCCCAGGCGCGCCCAGGTGGGTTGTGCCCACCTCGGGTGCCCCCTGGACCGACTATTTTCCCTATAAATACCCCAATATTCCACAAACCTTGGGGGAGTCGACGAAATATTCATCCAGCCGCCGCAGAGTCCAGAACCACGAGATCCAATCTAGGCACCATCATAGAGGGGTTCACCACTTTCATTGGTGCCTCTCCGATGATGCGTGAGTAGTTCTTTTGATTATCAATACAATGATCTCTTGGAGATCCATATGATGTAAGTCCTTTTTGCGGTGTGTTTGTTGGGATCTGATGAACTTCGAGTTTATGAGCAGTTATATCTTTTTATATCCATGAAAGTTATTTGAGTTCTTTGATCTCTTATATGCATGATCTCTTAAAGCCTTGTATTTCTTATCCGATATTTGGGTTTTGTTTGGCCAACTTGATCTATTTATCTTGCAATGGGAAGAGGTGCCCGGTAGTGGGTTCAATCTTACGGTGCTTGATCCCAGTGATAGAAAGGGAACCGACACGTATGTATCGTTCCTACTCAGGATAAAAAGACGGGATCCATATCTGCCGCAATAGCTAAACGGATCTTGTCTACATCATGTCATCGTTCTTATTGCATTACTCTGTTTTTCCATGAACTTAATGCACTAGATGCATGCTGGACAGCGGTCGATTTGTGGAGTAATAGTAGTAGAGGCAGGCAGGAGTCGATCTACTAATCTTGGACGTGATGCCTATGCAATGATCATTGCCTGCATATCGTCAGGATTATTTGAAGTTCTAGCAATTGCCCAACAGTAATTTGTTCACCCACCATTTGCAATTTTTCTTGAGAGAAGCCACTAGTGAAACCTACAGCCCCTGGGTCTTCTTCCTCATATGTTTGCCTTGCGATCTACTTTTTCCTTGCATTTATTTTCAGATCTATTAAACCAAAAATAGAAAAATACCTTTCTGCAATTTATTTGTTCCGCGATCTATTTATCATATCTACAAATTTACCTCACGTCCTTTGCCTATCATGAGGCGCCGTACCCCGAAAGGGATTGACAACCCCTTTAATACGTCGGGTTGCGAGGTGTTGTTCTTTGTGTGCAGGGGCTATTTACGCTGTGTTGCTTGGTTCTCCTACTGGTTTGATAACCTTTGTTTCATATCCGAGGGAAAGACCTACCACCGCTATGCTGCATCATCCCTTCCTCTTTGGGGAAATATCGATGTAGCTTCAAGCGACATCACGCGCCAGAGGCCCCTGGTGCCTAGGTTGTTGGTGGGCCCACGAAAGTCCTTTCCACCGCCTCTCAACTCTATAAATTCCCAAATATTCAAAAAACCCTAGGGGAGTCGACGAAACACCATTCCAGCCGCTGCAAGTTCCAGAACCACGAGATCCAATCTAGAGCCCTATTCCGGCCCCTTGCCGGAGGGGAGCACGATCATGGAGGGGGTTCATCATCCTCATTGGTGCTCCTCTAATGATGCGTGAGTAGTTGACCATAGACCTACGAGTCCATAGGTAGTATCTAGATGGCTTCTTCTCTCTTTTTGATTCTCAATACAATGTTCTCCTCGATGTTGTTGGAGATCTATTTGATGTAATGACTTTTTGCGGTGTGTTTGTTGGGATCCGATGAATTATGAGTTTATGACCAGATCTATTCATATCCATACATGATTATTATAGCCACGTACTTTTTCTTCGATATTTCGGTTATGTTTGGCCAGCTTGATTGATTTATCTTGCAATGGGAAGAGGTGCTTTGTGGTGGGTTCGATCTTGCGGTGTCCTCACCCAGTGACAGAAGGGAAGCGAGGCACGTATGTATTGTTCCTATTAAGGATAAAAAGATGGGCTCTATTCCTACATGAATAGATCTTGTCTACATCATGTCATCGTTCTTATTGCATTACTCCGTTTTCCATGAACTTAATAAACTAAATGCATGCTGGATAGCGGTCGATGTGTGGAGTAATAGTAGTAGATGCAGAATTGTTTTGGTATACTAATCTTGGACGTGATGTCTATATACGTGATCATTGTCTTGGATATTGTCATAATTGTATGCTCTTCTATCAATTGCCCAACAAATCGAGTACCGAACGTATGACACCTCTGTGTTTAGCACACGTTCAGCTCGGTGAATGTCGGTGTCAAAATCGGCGGATCTCGGGTAGGGGGTCCCGATTTGTGCGTCTAAGGCTAATGGTAACAGGAGGCAGGGGACACGATGTTTTACCCAGGTTCGGGCCCTCTCGTTGGAGGTAAAACCCTACTTCCTGCTTGATTGATCTTGATGATATGAGTATTACAAGAGTTGATCCACCACGAGATCGTAGAGGCTAAACCTTAGAAGCTAGCCTATGATGATTATGATTATGATCGTCCCTCTACGGACCAAACCCTCCGGTTTATATAGACACCGGAGGAGGCTAGGGTTACACAGAGTCGGTTACAAAGAAGGAGATCTAATATCCGGATCGCCAAGCTTGTCTTTCATCCAAAGGAGAGTTCCCTCCGGACACGGGACGAAGTCTTGAGTCTTGTATCTTCACGGTCCAACAGTCCGACCAAAGTATATAGTCCGGCTGTCCGGATACCCCCCAATCCAGGACTCCCTCAGTAGCCCCGGAACCAGGCTTCAATGACATTGAGTCCGACGCGCAGTTTGTCATCGGCATTGCAAGGTGGGTTCCCTCTCTGAATACTCCAAAGTAAACCTCGAACACTTAAATCGTGTCCGGCTCTGCAAGACGATTTTCACATACCACCATAGAGAGAATGATATTCCACAAATATAATCCGCTGTCAACTTTAGATAACATGACACGACACTACGGTCGAGTCATTATTCGAACCGTTTTCCCACAACCAGCCACCGCGCATATTGCGAGGCGGCTTCCTCGGCACATCTTGTCGAAGCAGAGATCATGTCCCCTTATCACGTGATTCTCATCAATACGGGTACGGGTAACCCAACCGTGCCATCAATTGTGGCGCTTGGGAAACAAGCGATTTTTAACGGGCAAGTGGGGAGGCGCTCCGTTTTCGTAGCCTCTATAAAGGGATAAGGATCCCCCATTTTTACCCACGCCTTCTTCCTCCTTTGCTTATCCATTCTCGCACCCTCGAGCTCCAGCGCCCTAGTTCACGCCTTCTTTGCACAGCCAAAACATGTCCGGAGTGGGAGGCAAGTGGGTGGTCTCCACCGTCAAGGAGGAGTACATTGTGAAGCTCCCGGCAGTCGGATTCTTGGCCGCAGACATTGCGCACCGGCTCCCGGACGCAGGGCAGATCATTTCGACTCCGGGACCCAACAAGAGGGTCGTGTTCCTCGCCCATTTCATCCGCGGACTGGGATTTCCACTTCATCCCTTTGTCTGCGGGCTCATGTTTTACTATGGGCTGGACTTCCATGATCTAGCCCCAAATTTTGTCCTCAACATCTCGGCGTTTATCATCGTGTGCGAGGCCTTCCTCCGCATCAAGCCCCACTTCGGCCTGTGGCTACGAATCTTCTACATGAAGCCGAAAATTGTGAGCGGCCAGCAAGCGGAGTGTGGAGGCGCCATGGTGGGCAGGATGCCCAATGTTACCTGGCTTGACAGCTCCTTCGCGCAGACCGTGAAAGGGTGGCAATCGGGGTGGTTCTACATCACCGAGCCACGCGACGCCAACTGGGCGGCGGCCCCCGAATTCCGATCCGGAATTCCCATGCGGCTCACTTCCTCGGAAAAGAAGGGCCTGGCTTGGGGCGAACCAGCGGAGCTGACAGGACTTCAGAACTGCATTAAAAATATGATGGACAAGAAGATCAAACTTGTCAACGTGGTCCAGGTCATGCTCTTCCGCCGAATCCTTCCGTGCCAAAGACGGGCATTCAATCTGCGGGAGTTCGACCCGGACGAACAGCAGACACTTCAAGAGCTTTACGGCACGACGCACAAGGATGCATGGAAGGTGCTATTCAAGGCCTCTGAAATACCTCCTCCCTCATCCGAGGACCGCGGACACCACGCCACGCGGCTCCCCCATCCGGTGAGTTTCTTACCATCACCAGGTGTACCTTTCCCAGCATACTCATGGAAGGATTTTAAGTCATCATGTGTATTTAATCAGGATTATGTGGTGACGGCGGAGCGGATCGACTGTCCGGCTCCACTGCCGGAAGTTCTAACAACCGCTCTCCTAATGGAGATGCTAGTCCCGGTGAGGGAGTCCTGGATTAGGGGGTGTCCGGATAGCCGAACTATCACCATTGGCCAGACTCCTGGACTATGAAGATACAAGATTGAAGACTTCGTCCCATGTCCGGATGGGACTTTCCTTGG
This sequence comes from Triticum dicoccoides, assembly GCF_002162155.2. NCBI lineage: Eukaryota > Viridiplantae > Streptophyta > Magnoliopsida > Poales > Poaceae > Triticum > Triticum dicoccoides. The sequence goes on from NC_041389.1 coordinate 506,693,555, forward strand.
CGTGGAAGGCAAGCTTGGCGATATGGATATGTAGATCTCCTACCATTGTAATCGACTCTGTGTAACCCTAACCCTCTCTGATGTCTATATAAACTGAAGGGTTTTAGTCCGTAGGACAAACAACAATCATACCATAGGCTAGCTTCTAGGGTTTAGCCTCTCTGATCTCATGGTAGATCTACTCTTGTACTACCCATATCATCAATATTAATCAAGCAGGAATAGGGTTTTTACCTCCATCGAGAGGGCCCGAACCTGGGTAAAAACATCGTGTCCCTTGTCTCCTGTTAACATTCGCCTAGACGCACAGTTTTGGAACCCCTACCCGAGATCCGCCGGTTTTGACACCGACATTGGTGCTTTCATTGAGAGTTCCTCTGTGTCGTCACCTTTAGGCCCGATGGCTCCTTCGATCATCAACAATGACGCGGTCCAGGGTGAGACTTTTCTCCCCGGACAGATCTTCGTATTCGCGGCTTCGCACTGCGGGCCAATTCACTTGGCCATCTGGAGCAAATCGAAAGCTACGCCCCTGGCCATCAGGTCAGATTTGGAAGTTTGAACTACACGGCTGACATCCGCGGAGACTTGATCTTCGACGGATTCGAGCCACAGCCAAGCGTGCCGCACTGTCTTGATAGGTATGATCTTGCTCTGCCGCCGAAAAGTACCCTGGAGGCCGCACCAGCGTCCGCTCCGACCCTTAGCTCGGAGCCGACTTCGTCGATCGAGGATGAGTGGCTGGACACCGCTTCGGGGGTTACGATATCTACGGCGATTAAGCCGAACACCATCCCTGTCCTTTGCAAAGCCCGTGACTCCGAGGTGCCGGACTCCTCTCCGGACTCCGGACCTCCCGCGCCCCTGCCAGTCAAATCCGATTGGGCGCCGGTTATGGAATTCACTGCCGCGGACATTTTTCAGCACTCGCCCTTTGGCGACATCCTGACTTTACTAAAGTCCCTCTCTTTATCAGGAGAGCCCTGGACGGACTGCGGCCAAGAAGGTTGGGATGCGGACGACGAAGAAATTCAATGCCCACCCACCACCCACTTTGTAGCCATTGTCGATGATTTAACCGACATGATCGACTTCGACTCCGAAGACATCGACGGTATGGACGACGATGCAGGAGACATCCAAGAACCAGCACCTATAGGGCACTGGAAGGCCACCTCGTCATACGACATATACATGGTGGACACCCCAAAAGATGGGAATGGCAATGGAATAGCGGAGGATGACCCCTCCAAGAAACAGGACAAGCGCCAGCGTCAGCGGCGCCGCTCTAAAACCCGCCATAGCAAAAACGGTGATTCCGGCACGGGAGATAATAACACCCCGGATAGTGCCGAAGACAACCCCCTCCAACAGGATTCAGCACAGGAGGAGGGAGAAGCCAGCCCTCATGATAGAGTAGCAGACAGAGAGGTGGAGGACGATAATTATATGCCTCCCTCCGAAGACGAAGCAAGCCTCGACAACGACGAATTTGTCGTGCCCGAGGATCCCGTCGAACAAGAGCGTTTCAAACGTAGGCTTATGGCCACGACAAGCAGCCTCAAGAAAAAGCAGCAGCAGCTTAGAGCTGACCAAGGCTTGCTAGCTGACAGATGGACCGAAGTCCTTGCAGCCGAAGAGTATAAACTCGATCGCCCCTCCAAGAGCTACCCAAAACGCAGGCTGCTACCCCAATTAGAGGAGGAAGCACCCAAACCTACATCACCAGCGCATGACGCGGCCGACCGGCCACCTCGTGGCCGCGACAGAGAGGCCTCTAGGCCCTCCACTAATGCCGCACCCCGACATCGCTCGAAAAGTACAAAGCCACGGGGAAATGCGCCAGACTTGCAAGACATATTGGAGGACAAGGCAAGGCAAATAAGATCGATCTACGGATTGCGTGGGCGCCCCACGACACGTAATGACAACCGTCACGCCGGATACAGCACTTCCGGCCGGGCCGAACACAGTAGACAAAGCTCATTTGAGCTACGTCGTGATATAGCCCAATATAGAGGCGCCGCAGACCCACTATGGTTCACAGACGAAGTAATGGATCATCAAATCCCCGAGGGTTTCAAACCCGTAAACATTGAATCATACGATGGCACAACAGATCATGCAGTTTGGATCGAGGACTTTCTCCTTCACATCCACATGGCCCGCGGTGATGATCTACACGCCATCAAATACCTCCCACTCAAGCTTAAAGGACCAGCTCGGCATTGGCTCAACAGCTTGCCAGTAGAGTCAATTGGTTGTTGGGAAGACCTGGAAGCCGCATTCCTTGATAACTTCCAGGGCACATATGTGCGACCACCAGACGCAGATGACCTAAGCCACATAATTCAGCAGCCAGACGAATCGGCCAGACAATTCTGGACACGGTTCTTAACCAAGAAAAATCAAATCATTGATTGTCCGGATGCAGAGGCACTTGCAGCCTTCATAACATCCGCAACGAGTGGCTTGCCCGGCACCTAGGACAGGAAAAGCCGAAATCCATGGCAGCCCTCACATGACTCATTAGCTGCTTTTGCGCAGGAGAGGATAGCTGGCTAGCTCGCAGTAATAACCTGACCAAAAACCCTGGTAGTTCGGATACCAAGGACAACAATGGCAGGTCGCGTCGCAACAAGCACAAGCGCCGCATTAACAGCGATAATACTGAAGATATGGCAGTCAACGCCGAATTCAGAGGCTGCAAACCCGGTCAACGGAAAAAGCCATTCAAAAGAAATACTCAGGGCCCATCCAATTTGGACTGCATACTCGATCGCTTGTGCCAGATACATGGCACCCTCGAAAAACCAGCCAACCACACCTACAGGGATTGTTGGGTATTCAAGCAGGCAGGCAAGTTAAGTGCCGAACACAACGACAAGGGGCTACATAGCAATGACGAGGAGGAGCCCCGGCCGCCGAACAATAGAGGACAGAAGGGCTTTCCCCCACAAGTGCGGACAGTAAACATGATATACGCAACCCACATACCCAAAAGGGAGCGGAAGCGTGCACTAAAGGATGTATACACGATGGAACCAGTCGCCCCAAAGTTCAACCCGTGGTCCTCCTGCCCGATCACTTTTGATCGAAGGGACCACCCCACTAGCATCCGCCACGGCGGATTCGCCGCATTGGTTCTTGACCCAATCATTGATGGATTTCACCTCACTAGAGTCCTGATGGACGGCGGCAGCAGCCTGAACCTGCTTTACCAGGATACAGTGCGCAAAATGGGCATAGACCCCTCAAGGATTAAACCCACAAAACGACCTTTAAAGGCATCATACCAGGTGTAGAGGCCAATTGTACAGGCTCAATTACAATTGAAGTGGTCTTCGGATCCCCGGATAACTTCCGAAGCGAGGAATTAATATTCGACATAGTCCCGTTCCGCAGCGGCTATCACGCACAGCTCGGACGAACTGCATTTGCAAAGTTCAATGTGGTGCCGCACTACGCATACCTCAAGCTCAAGATGCCAGACCCTCAAGGAGTAATCACGGTCAATGGAAACACTGAACGCTCTCTCCGGACGGAGGACCACACGGCTGCCCTCGCGGCGGAAGTACAAAGCAGCCTATTAAGGCAATTCTCGAGTATGACTACTAAACGTCCGAACACCGTCAAGCGCGCCTGGAGTAACCTACAACAAGACCGCCTAGCACGTTCCAAGCACGCGTAGCAATGCGGCCCCAACCCCAGCCCTCGCAAAATTGCGAGACCAGTACCACGCGTACATAACTACGCCCTGGAGATCCATGGGCACAGGGGAAGGGGCACGACCAAGGCATGCCCATAATGCGGCTCAACCGCACAAGGGGCTGCCAATTGTGCCATTCTTTTTTTCTTTCTTCTTATTCTTAGGACTCCGTTTTCCAGAAGCCCTGTCCGGCAGTAGAAACGCGAACTGACGATGCAACTGCCAGGGAAGCAGAAAAACTACGTCGAGTGTCCAGGTGGTCTCTATTACGAGCAGTATACCTGTTTTACATACCATCCCGTAGATAACCCCCGGAGGGGGACATGTTAAATAGTCCCATCCCTTGCTTACCGCACTATTTGTATCGTTCTGCTCTCATTACAGTATCTTTTGAACAAACAATACATAGCTTCTGCTTATTATTGCTTTTTCTCTTTTCTTTATAAATGTTCATCTATGACATGTTGCACCCATACAATTTGGTACGGTCAATACACCAGGGGATTAAGTACCCCAAAACATGGTGTGATAAGTCCGAACACTTTCACAAGTGCGACACTCCGAACTTATAGCATTATATGAATCGGCTCCGAATCATGTCTTGGGTCAATAGTTGGGTTTGCCCGGCTCCCATGTTTTGGTACCTTACGTTCCGCTATATCGGCTAAGGTAGCGCTGGGAGAACCACTGCGATTGTGCCCCGGTTGAGCTGGGTTGAGCACCTCAGTGGAGAAAGCTAAAACTGACCGTCATGATAGGGCGCGAGCCGGTCGCTGTTCGAGAGGTTTTTCGGGTCCCTAAAGACTCATGCCGCTTAGAGCGAGGAGTCGGCATTGTCCGACCAAAGGCCTGGATAGCACCCCGAACTCGGTCTTCCGAATACTAGGGGCTTCGCCGAAATTTAAAATTATAGAATTCTATGGCTAAGTGAGAGTGTTCAAGCATTATAGTCCGGTTGCCTTGTTCGTTGTGTTGAACGCCTCCCTCAAAAGGACCCAAGAATGGGAACAAGAGCGCTCAAGTTTATCCCGAACACCCCAGCACTCGTGGCATGGGGGCTGAAGCCAACGACTCGCCATCTCTCAAATTTGATAAACGGCCGCACAGAAGGTAATATTTTAAATTAACAAGCGTTGCTTAGCGCATATGATCAAAGTTTTCAGCATACAGGATAACAAACGCGAGTCTACTCAAAAATTACATCTTTGGAGCATTCACCCGCTATAATGCGGGCACCCTTCAGGATGCCCTTATAATACATCTCGGGCTTGCGATACTCCTTGCCCGGCGGTGGCGGGTCCGTCACAAGCTTCTCAGCGTCCATCTTGCCCCACTGCACTTTAGCACGGGCAAGGGCCCAACGGGCACCTTCAATGCAGGCGGAGTGCTTGATGACTTCAATCCATGGACAGGCGTCCACCAGCCGCCGCACTAGAACGAAGTAGCTCCCAGGCATGGCTTCCTTAGGCCAGAGCCGAACTATGAGACCCTTCATGGCCTATTCGGCCACCTTGTGGAGCTCGACTAGCTGCTTCAGCTGGTCGCTCAGGGGCACCATATGTCCGGCCTCAGCATATTGAGACCAGAACACCTTGTCCGTCGAGCTCCCCTCCTCGGCTCAATAGAACGCGGCAGCATCAGACACACTACGAGGCAGATCGGCGAACGCTCCTGGAGAGCTCCGAATTCGGGTAAGTAACAGATAATTCACTTTTATATGCTTGCTTTGCATAAAGAACGCCTTACCCGCCGCTATCTTCTTTATCGCCTCTATCTCCTGGAGGGCCTTTTGGGCTTCGGCCTTAGTGGTTTTGGCACTTTCAAGGCCCAAGGCAAGCTCGGACTCTCGAGTCTTCGAGTCACGCTCCAAACTCTCGTGTTTCTCCATCAGAGCCTGGAGCTCTTGCCGCACCTCCGCCACCCACGCCTCCTGCTTCTCTCGCTCGGTGCGCTCCAAGGCCGCACTGCTTTCGCCCTTGGACAGCGCCTCCTTCAGGGTCGCCACCTCGTTCGTGGCCCCTGCAATACCCATGTTATTCCTGTCATTTTTTGCAACCAAATCCTTTTCTATAAGGTACTACTTTAATAAGGTATTACTTACCTTCCTTGTCCTCGAGCTGCTTCTTGGCAAGACCGAGCTCGTTCTCGGACCGCTCGAGGCACTACTTCAATGCATTGACCTCTGCAGTCAGTGCGGAAGAGGTCAGCAGCGCAACCTACATTCCCATATTGACATATTTCTGTTAGACTCCTGCGTATATCTTTTTAGATCCTCAGCTTGGCTTTTCTTTCCGAACACCAAACTGAGCATCAGGGGCTACTGTCTATGCGGTAATATTCTTACATATCTTAAAAACTTACCTCAAAGCCTGTTAGAAGGCTGGTACAGGCTTCAGTCAGCCCGCTCTTGGCGGACTGAACTTTTTGGATCACCGCACTCATAACAGCGTGGTGCTCCTCGTCGATGGAGGTGTCGTTAAGGCCTCCAGCAGATTATCCGGCGCCTCCGGTTGGACGGAGGCCGCCGGCGTCGCAGTTTTGCCCTTCTTACGAAGGGGCTGCCCGCAGGACTCCGGAACCACTGAAGGTTCCGGTACGGAGTCCGGCACAGGGCCGGACTTATAGCCCTCGGGGGTTTTACCCTCCTTGCACCCGGAGTCCGGGAGGTCGCCTTGTGGCGCCTCCAGGACCACCTCCTCCTGGTTGGGCCCCTTTTGGGACTCTGCCACGGTGTCTTCTGCGTCGCGAGGGGAGGAGGCCGTCGGAAGTGAAGTGCTATTCACATCCGACAAACCCAGGGAGCCGCTCGACGAAGCGGGAAGCTCATCCTTGGGCGGGCTACATGGTTGTATTCGGCGTTAGAAGACATTATGCGACAAATAAAAAATCATGAGTTATTCTAGAATCCGGACACTTACGATCTCGCCAGGGGCTTGGCCCTCGAGGGCCACTCCTCTTCCCCATTGTCGGCGTTGGTGGAGTATTCCGTAGGAAGGGTCCTTCCCTTCTTGGACCCTCCGGCCTCCCTAGTTGGGGAGGCCTTCCTTTTCTTCTCTCCCCTCGTTGGGGGAGAAGCCTCTTTCTTCTCCTCCTCGACTTCGCGGGAGGAGTCCGCCTCAGAGTCATCGGATGATGAGTCCGATAGCACCTGACACCGGGAACTCTTTCGAGTTCCCGTGGCCTTCTTCTCGGCCTTCTTCTCCGGCACCACGTGAGGTGCCGGAACCAGCAGCCCCGTCAAGCGGGCGTCCGCTGGGTCTTCTGGCAAAGGAGCCGGACAGTTAGCCTGCTCGGCCTTCTTCAGCCAGTCCTATCAAAGGTGAGGGAGTTTAGATCCCGCATAGGGTCAAACTATGAAAAAGTGTCCTGTAAAGGGTAAAATAGCTTACCTCGTCGGCTTTACGCCGCGAGTTGAATCCGCGATCTTCGGTAGCGGATGCGGGAGCCTCGGCGCCCTTGAACAGCACCTTCCAGGCATCTTCGTATGTAGTGTCGAAAAGCTTGCTCAAGGTTTTGTGTTGTGCCGGATCAAACTCCCACAATTTGAAGGCTCGTTGTTGGCACGGGAGGATCCGGCGTATGAGCATGACCTGGACTACGTTGACAAGCTTGAGGTTCTTGTTCACCAGCTTTTGGACGCAGGCTTGGAGTCCGGTCAGCTCTTCCGAATCTCCCCACGTTAGGCCCGTCTCTTTCCAGGAGGTAAGCCGTGTGGGGAAACTAGATCGGAATTCGAGGGCCGCCGCCCATTTGGGGTCGCGCGGCTCAGTGACGTAGAACCACCCTAATTGCCACCCCTTTATTGTCTCCACAAAGGAGCCCTCGAGCCATAGGACGTTGGCCATCCGGCCTGCCATGGCACCTCCGCACTCCGCTTGGCGGCCGCCCACTACCTTCGGCTTGACATTAAAAATCTTCAGCCATAAGCCGAAGTGGGGCTGGATGCAGAGGAAGGCCTCGCACACGACGATGAACTCCGAGATGTTGAGGCTGAAGTTCGAGGCCAGATCGTGGAAATCTAGGCCATAGTTGAACATGAGCCCCCGGATAAATGGGTGAAGTGGAAAACCTAGTCCACGGAGGAAGTGGGTGAGGAACACCACCCTCTCATGGGGCCTGGGGGTAGGACGGAGCTGCCCCTTGTCGGGGAGCCGGTGTGCGATGTCGCTGGATAAGTATCCGGCCTTCCACAGCTTTTTAACTTGTTCCTCTATTACGGAGGAGACCATCCACTTGCCTCCCGCTTCAGACATGGCTGGGGAAGGTTGAGGCGGGATGTGCGGACTTGGGCACTGGAGCTCTAGTGCGCGGAAATGGATAAGCAAAGGAGGAAGAAGGCGTAGGTAAAAAGGTGGATCCTTATCCCCTTATACGGACGAAACTATGCGTCCCCACCAGCCTGATAAAACTTGCTTATCTCCCAAGCGCCGTAATCAATGGCGCGGTTGGGTTACCCATGCCCATATTGATGAGAATCCCGGAATAACGGGACACTATCTATGCTTTGACAAGACATGCCAAGGAAACCGCCTCGCTAAACGTGCTGAGGTGGGATAGTAAAAATGGTTCCAGTGAAGGCTTAGCCATGATGTGACGTCATGCCATAGAATACGTCAGCAGATTAAATTTGTGTAAAGATTATTCTCTCTACGGTGGTATGTGGAACTTATTTTGCAGAGCCGGACACTATCCTTGTGTTCAAAATATTCTATGAAGTATTCGGAGGAGGAACCCGCCTTGCAATGCCGAAGACAATATGCGCGCCGGACTCGTCATCATTGAAGCCTGGTTCAGGGGCTACCGGGGGAGTCCTGGATTAGGGGGTGTCCGGATAGCCGAACTATCACCATTGGCCGGAGTCCTGGACTATGAAGATACAAGATTGAATACTTCGTCCCGTGTCCGGATGGGACTTTCCTTGGCGTGGAAGGCAAGCTTGGCGAGACGGATATGTAGATATCCTACCGTTGTAACCGACTCTGTGTAACCCTAACCCTCTCCGGTGTCTATATAAACCGGAGGGTTTTAGTCCGTAGGACAAACAACAATCATACCATAGGCTAGCTTCTAGGGTTTAGCCTCTCTAATCTCGTGGTAGATCTACTCTTGTACTACCCATATCATCAATATTAATCAAGCAGGAGTAGGGTTTTACCTCCATCGAGAGGGCCCGAACCTGGGTAAAAACATTGTGTCCCTTGTCTCCTGTTACCATCTGCCTAGACGCACAGTTCGGGAACCCCTACCCGAGATCCACTGGTTTTGACACTGACACCCAGCGCCTTACAAGGTGCCGAAAAAGAAGGCCGAAAATAAGGCCACGGGGACTAGAAAGGGTCTCCGGCGTAAGGTCACACCGGACGCCTCGTCTAAAGACGATGAGGCACGCTCCTCCCATGAAGGGGAGGAGGAGAAGAAAAGGGCCTCCCCATACGGGGAGGCCGAAGGTTCTAAGAGGGCAGCCCTGGGGACCAGGAAGGGTCCCCTGGTACCTGGCGCAAGGCCGTCATAGACTCGTCGTCCAAGGACGACAAGGCAGATTCCTCCCGTGGAGGCGGGGGGAAACACAAAGAAATTCCGCCTCCCCACATTGGGGAGGAGAAGAAAAGGAAAGCCGCCCCGCAGGGGATGCCAGTATGCCAAAGAAGGGAAAGGCGTCCCTTCCGGATCACTCCACCACGGCCTCTTACAGCGAGGAGGAGTGGCTGCCCTGGGGCAAGTCCCTTGTGAGATCGTAAGTATCCGCACTCTGTAATACTGTAGTGCCACTTAGCTTCATAGTTTGTTATAACGCCGAACATGCATATGCAGTCCGGCCAGGGCCCATCCCGAGGTATCCTCTTCCGATGGGTCTTTGAGCGATTCGGCGATGAATTCGCTCCCGACGGCCACTTCCCCTCGGCTTGCAGATGACATGTAGGTGTGGTCCCAAAGGGTCCCAGAGCAGGGGGAGGTGACTCTGGAGAATCCCCAAGGTGAAATTCCAGACGCCGGACACATGGGTCGTAAGATCCCCGCAGATTATGCCCACGAGAGCTGCAGCAAGTTGGGCTCCTAGCAAGACACTGTACCGGAACCTCCAAAGGTTCCGGATTCGGGTAGACAACCCCTCGCTAAGGAGGGCGAGCCGGCCGTGCCGATGACTTCCGTTGCGCCAGAGGAGTCGGATAGTCTGCTGGAAGTGCTTAACGGCGCTTCCATGGATGAAGAGCACTGTACTCTTATGAGTGCGGTGATTCAGAAGGTTCGGTCCGCCAAAAGCGGATTGACCGAAGCCTGTACCAGCCGCCTGACAGGCTTTGAGGTAAGTAATCAAAAGTGTGAGATACTATCACCCAATAGACAGTAGCCCCTGATACTCTGTTTGGTGTTCGGAAATAAAAGACAAACGGAGGGTCAGCTCTAAATCGCAGGAGTCTAAGAGTATGTGTCTATGTGAATAAGCAGGCAGTGCTGCTTGCTGCTACTGCCCGCACACCAGAGGTCACCGGAATCAAACGGGACCTGGAGCGGCCGAAGAGGAGCTCAGCCTCACAAAGAGGCAGCTCAAAGAGAACAAAGGTGAGTGATACCCCGTTCACATATCATATAGAGTAGGAAAAATTGGTGACGCTAACAAAAAGCGTCATGATTTTGTAGTAGGGGCCACGACCGAAGTGGCGGCCCTGAAGAAAGCGCTATCTAAGGCCGAAAACAAGGCGGCCATAGAGCACATTGAGCGTGAAAAGCAAGATGCTAGGGTGGGCGAGGTACAGCAAGAGCTCCAGGAGCTCGGCAAGAAGTTTGAGTCCTCGGAGCATGACTTAAAGACGAAGGAGTCTGAGCTTGCGAAGGCCCTTTTGAGCATGAAAGACACCAAGGCCGAAGCCCAAAAGGCCTAGCAGGAAATCTAGGCGGCCAAGAAGATAGCGGCGGGTAAGGAATTCATTATGCAAAGCCAGCATGTGGAGGAGACATTTCTTTTACTTACCCGAATTCGAAGCTCTCCAGGGGCATTCGCAGATCTGCCATGCAGCATATCGGATGCCACGGAGTTCTACCGTGCCAAAGAGGGGAGCTCAACGGAGAAGCTATCCTGGTCCCAGTATGCTGGAGCCGAACACCCAATGCCTTTGAGCAACCAGCTGAAGCAATTGGTTGAACTCCACAGGGCGGCCGAAGTGGCCATGAAGGACTTCATAGTCTGGATGTGGCCTAGTGAGCCCCTGCCCGACAGCTACTTCGGCCTGATAAATCGGATGGTAAATGCGTGTCCGCGGCTTGAAGTTATCAAGCGATCCGTTTGTATTGAGGGTGCCCGCCAGGCCTTTGCTCGTGCAAAAATGTATTGGGCCAAGCTGGATGCAGAGAAGCTGGTGAAGGATGGACCACCGGAGGGCAAGGCGCATCGCTACCCCGACAAGTATTATGATGGCGTGATGAAAGGCGCTCGCCTCATGGCCGATGAATGTACCAAGGACACCATCTTTGAGTGAATGTACTCATGTCGTCTTTGTAATATGAAAACGAACTTGTTTGCACTATATAGCGCTTTGTTGATTTAAATAATTACCTTCTGTGCGGCTGTTTATAAAATTCTGAAAGTAGGCCAGTCGTCGGCTTCCGCCCCCACGTAACTAGTACTGGGGTGTTCGTGGAAAACCCAAACACTCTTTATCCAAATTTTTGGTCCTTGAAGGAGGTGTTTGGCGCAGCGAACAAGGCAATCGGACAATGCGGCTTTATGACTCTCACTTAGCCATAGAAGTCTACAATTTTAAATTTCGGCGAAGCCCCTAGAATTCGGAAAGCCGAATTGGGGCGCTATACACGCCTAAATCGGACAAGGCCGATTCCTCGCCTAAAGCGGAAAAAAATCTTTAGGGATTTTAAGACCTCTCGAACAGCGACCAGCTCTCGCCGCATCATGACTGTCAGTTTTCGGCTTACTCTACTGAGGTGCTCGTCCGGAAGAACTGGGACACAATCGCAATAGTTCTCCCTGCGCAACCTTAGCCGATATAGAGGAACGTAAGGTACCAAAACAAGGGAGCCGGGCAAACCCAACTATTGACCCAAGACATGATTCGGAGCTGATGCATATAATGCTATAAGTTCGGGGTGCCGCACTGTCGAAAGTGTTCGGACTTATCTTGCCGCATTATGGGGCACCATAAGAAGCCCCTGGCAAACTGAATGTACCAAAGTGTACGGATTTAATATTAAATAAAAATTTATAGGAAAAATGTGAAGATAGGAATAATAAGCTGACGCTATATATTGTTTCCCATTGTGAAATAATACGTCCGAGCGTATGCGTACAATTAATGTGTCAAGCAGAATCAAATAGGACTATTTGACATGTCCTATCCAAGGGCGGGGCGCATGTGGTTATGCAAAACAGGTATAATGATCATTGACAGATACCACCTAGGCATTCCCTTTGTGCATAAAGCCTTTTGCCTCCTTGGTATTCCCTCCTGTGATAAGTCCGATGATCCATCTCTCTAAAGAGTCTGCCCGAAAGTAGGGTCTTGAAAGAGAACGAAGGTTATTAAAGTATGTTGCGGCTGAACCGCACTGTTGACCGCATCATCATTGCGCCTCCTCCTATGCCCATGGTATTTTGAGTGTGTAATTGTGTACGCGCGGCACAAATGCTGCCTGTATGGGGCTAAGGTGGAGGCCGGACTGCTAGTCGCGCTCTTGGCGTGCCTGGCGATCCTGTTGCAGGGTACTCCGGACTCGCTTAATGGTGTTCGGGGTCATTGTCGCCAGATTGGTGGTTTGCCGGAGAAGGCTGCTTTGTACTTCTGTCGCGAGGGCCGCAGTGTGCTCTTCTGTACGGAGAGAGCGGTCTGTGTTGCCATTGACTGTTATAACCCCGCGAGGTCCTGACATCTTGAGCTTGAGGTATGCGTAGTGTGGTACCGCATTGAATCGAGCGAATGCGGTTCGTCCAAGCAGTGCATGATAGCCACTACGGAAATGGATGATATCAAAGATTAACTCCTCGCTTCAGAAGTTATCCGGGGATCCGAAGACCACTTCCAATGTTATGGAGCCCGTACAACGGGCCTCTACTCCTGGAATTACACCTTTGAAGGTGGTTTTGGTGGGCTTGATCTTGAAGGATCAATAGCCATTTTGCGCACTGTGTCCTGATAAAGCAGGTTTAGGCTACTGCCACCGTCCATAAGGACTCGCATGAGGTGGAATCCGTCAATGATTGGGTCTTGGACCAATGCGGCTGAACCGCCATGACGGATGCTGGTAGGGTGATCCCTACGATCAAAAGTGATCGGACAAGCTGACCATGGGTTGAACTTTGGGGCGACTAGCTCCATCGCATAGACGTCCCTTAGTGCTCGCTTTCGTTCCCGTTTGGGAATGTGGGTGGCATAGATCATATTGACCGTTTTCACCTGGGGAGGAAATTTCTTCTGCCCCCCCATGTTCGGACGCCGGGGCTCCTCATCATCGTCGTTGTGCAACCCCTTATCCTTGTTTTCGGCATTTATTTTGCCGGCTTGTTTGAACACCGAGCAGTGTCTGTTAGTGTGGTTTGCTGGCTTATCAGGGGTGCCGTGAATTTGGCACGAGCGATCAAGTATGCGGTCCAGACTGGACGATCCCTGATTGTTTCTTTTGAACAGTTTTTTCCGCTGAACGGATTTTGAGCCACTGAATCTGGCGTTGACTGTCGTGTCTTCAGTGTTGTCGCCATTGTTCTGACGCTTATGTCTGTTGCGCCGTGGCTTTCCGTTATTGTCGCGAACATCTGAAGTGCTAGAATTTATTGGTGTGGTGCTACTGCAAGCCAACCAGCTGTCCTCGCCCGCGTAAAGCGGGTCATGAGTGTTGCGAGGTCCTCCATGGACTTCAACTTTTCCTGGCCGAGGTGTCGGGCGAGCCACTCGTCGCGGATGTTATGCTTAAAGGCCGCCAAGGCTTCGGCGTCCGGACAGTCGACAATTTGGTTCTTTTTAGTTAGGAACCGAGTCCAGAATTTCCTGGCTGGCTCTCCGAGCTGTTGGGTAATGTGACTCAAGTCATTAGCATCCGGTGGTTGCACATACGTGCCCTGGAAGTTGTCGAGGAACGCGGCTTCCAGGTTTTCCCAACTGCCGATGGAATTTGCCGGCAAGCTATTTAGCTAGTGCCGGGCCGGTCCTTTGAGTTTAAGGGGAAGATACTTGATGACATGTAGATCGTCACCGCGGGCCATGTGAATGTGGAGATGGAAATCTTCGATCCATACTGCGGGGTCTGTTGTGCCATCGTATGATTCAATGTTTACGGGTTTAAACCCTTCTAGGAATTCATGATCCATCACTGCGTCAATGAAGCAAATGGGGTGTGCGGCGCCTCTATGCCGGGCTATGTGGCTACGCAGTTCGAATAAGTCTGGTTGGCTATGTTCGGCCCGGCCGGACTTGTTGATAGTGTATCCAGCATGACGATCATCGTCACGTGTTGGGGCGCACCCCCACGATCCGTAGATCGATCTTGGCCGTCCTGCTTGTTTTCCAGTATGTCTCGCAGGTCCTGCCTATTGCCCCGGGCCGTAGTGTATTGGCGTGGGGGTGCGGGCTGGTATTTGGGCTGATACGCCATTTTATCCTGGCCACGAGGTGGCCGGTCAGCCTCGTCCTGTGCTGGTTGTATAGGCTCCTCCTAAAGTTGAGGTAGCAACTTTTTTTGGGTAACCTTTGGTGTGGCGCTCGAGTCCGTATTCCTCGGCTGCCAGGACTTCAGTCCATCTGTCTGTGAGCAAATCTTGATCATCTTGGAGCGGCTGCTGCTTCTTTTTCAGGCTCCTCGCAGTGGCCATAAGCCGGCGCTTGAAGCGCTCCTGCTCTATGGGATCCTCAGGCATGCCGAATTCATCGTCGCCGAGGCTCATCTTGTCTTCGGAGGGGGGCATGTAGTTGTCCTCCTCCGGGTATCCGTCCATTGCCTGTTTGTCTGGGCTGACCTGCCTGTCTTCCTGTTCGGCCTACTCGAAGGCAGGCTGATAGGGGTTGTATTCATCTTCGGCATCATCCGAGTTGTTTTCGTCTCCTGTGCCGGTATTGAGGTGGCGGGGCTTGGAGCGGCGCCGATGACGCCCATGCTTTGCTCTCTTCCTTGAGGGGTTATCCTCCATTGCCTCATTGCCATTGGTTTCTTTTGGAGTGTCCACCATATATATATCATACAAGGAGGTGGCTGTACAGCGCCCCGTGGGCGGTGGTTCCTGTTCTTCTCCTACATCGTCGTCCACACCGTCGATGTCTTCAGAGTTGAAGTCAAGCACGTCAGTCAAATCATCGACAGTGGCAATGAAGTGGGTGGTGGGTGGACAACGAATTCCCTCGTCGCCTGCTTCCCACTCGAGCCGGACATAGTTCAGCCAAGAATCTCCTGACAAAGAGAGAGACTTTAATGAGTTCAGCATGTCGCCAAAGGGTGAGTGCTGGAAGATATCCGCAGCGGTGAACTCCATTACCGGAGCTCAACTAGATTTGGCGAGCTCAGGGGCGCGCGGTCTGGAACCTACAGCCGGACACGAGTCCGGGGGTCTGGTGACACAGACTTCCTTGGGGGTGGAGTATGTGTTCGGCTCTACCGCCGATGAGTGTGCGGCCTCTGGGGTGGGGTCCATCCACCCATCCTCGGACGACGCAATCTGCCCCGGATTTAGGTCCGGAGCTCCGGCAGGTGCGATATCCCGAGTACTGCCTGGCAGCAGGTCTAAGCCGTGCTCGTCGTGACTGTTCGGCGCTCCTGGCATAGGCCCGAATCCGTCGAAGATCAAGTCTCCGCGGATATCGGCCATGTAGTTCAAGTTTCCGAACCTGACCCAATGGCCAGGGGCGTAGCTGTCAATCTGCTCCAGATGGCCAAGCGAATTGGCCCGCAATGCGAAGCCGCCGAACACAAAGATCTGTCCGAGGGGAAAAGTCTCACCCTGGACCACGTTGTTGTTGATGATTGAAGGAGCCATCAAGCCTTGCAGCGACGACATAGAGGAACTCTAAATGAAAGCACCAATGTCAGTGTCAAAACCGGCGGATCTTGGGTAGGGGGTCCCGATCTGTGCCTCTAAGGCTAATGGTAACAGGAGGCAGGGGACACGATGTTTGCCCAGGTTCGGGCCCTCTCGATGGAGGCAAAACCCTACTTCCTGCTTGACTGATCTTGATGATATGAGTATTACAAGAGTTGATCTACCACGAGATCATAGAGGCTAAACCTTAGAAGCTAGCCTATGATGATTATGATTATGATCATCCCTCTACGGACCAAACCCTCCGGTTTATAAAGACACCGGAGGAGGCTAGGGTTACACAGAGTCGGTTACAAAGAAGGAGATCTAATATCCGGATTGCCAAGCTTGTCTTCCATGCAAAGGAGAGTCCCCTCCGGACACGCGACAAAGTCTTGAGTCTTGTATCTTCACTATCCAATAGTCCGGCCAAAGTATATAGTTCGGCTGTCCGGATACCCCCCAATCCAGGACTCCCTCAGTGACATGCACGCCTTCTTGATCTAGCAAGACTGTGATGTAGTGGATGAGTTCCGGCAGCACGACATCATGGTGACGGTGATGGTGATGCTATCACCGCAGGGCTTCGCCTAAGCACTACGAAAATAGACCGAGGGTGTAAAAATTAGAGGGGGACGCCGCACACGGCTAAACAATTGTTGTCATTTTGTGTGGCGCCCCCTCCAACATATATATAGGTGGGGGAGAAGGGAGAGGCCATGGGGCGCCACAAGTAGGGCCGAATCCTACTTGAGGTCTTCCCCAAGCGGCCCCCTTTCCTTGTTTGAGTGCGGGAGGAAGGCAGGAGGAGGAGGCGCCCCCTCCTTTCCTTTCTCTCATGAGCAGGGAAAGGCAGGAGGGGCCACCCCTCCTCTTTCCTTCCCCTAGGGCCGGCCTAGCAAGGAGAGGGGCGCGCCAGCCCCCTAGTGAGCCGGTCTGTCCCCTGCTTTGTCCCATTAGGCCCATACACGTACCAAGGGTGTCCGGAACCCCTTCTAGCGACCGAATGACTACCAGGTGCACTCCGAAACTCTTCCAGTGTCCGAATACCATCGTCCTATATACGAATCTTTACCTATCGACCATTTCGAGACTGCTCGTCATGTCCATGATCTCATTTAGGACTCCGAAGAACATTCGGCACCAAATCATATAACTCATATAACACTATATCATCAACGAACGTTAAGTGTGCAGACCCTACGGGTTCGAGAACTATGTAGACATGACTGAGACACCTCTTTGGTCAATAACCAATAATGGAACCTGGATGTCCATACTGTCTCCTATATATACTACGAATATCTTTATCGGTCGAACCGTTATGACAACATATGTAATTCCCCTTGTCTGTCGGTATGTTACTTGCCCGAGATTCGATCGCCGGTATCTTCATACCACATATAAATCTCGTTACTGGCAAGTCCCTTTACTCGTTCTGTAATACATCGTCTTGCAACTAACTCCTTAGTCACTTTGCTTGCAAGGCTTCTTATGATGTGTATTACCGAGAGGGCCCAGAGATACGTCTCCTATACTCTGAGTGACAAATCCTAATCTCAATCTATGCCAACTCAACAAACACCTTTGGAGATACCTGTAGAGCATATTTATGATCACCCAGTTACGTTGTGACGTTTTATAGCACACAAAGTATTCCTTTGGTATTCGGGAGTTGCATAATCTCATAGTCGAAGGAATATGTATTGGTCCTCAAGAAAGCAATAGCAATAAACTGAACGATCAATATGCTAAGCTAACGGATGGGTCTTGTCCATCACATCATTCTTCTAATGATGTGATCCTATTATCAAATGACAACACATGTCTATGGTCAGGAAACCTTAACCATCTTTGATCAACGAGCTAGTCAAGTAGAGGCTTACTAGGGACACGGTATTTATTTATTCACACATCTATTTAAGTTTACGATCAATACAATTATAACACGAATAATAAACCTTTATCATGAATAAGATAATATAAAATAACAACTTTATTATTGCCTCTAGGGCATATTTCCTTCAGTCTCCCACTTGCACTAGAGTCAGTAATCTGGATTACATTGTAATGAATCTAACACCCATGGAGTTTTCGTGTTGATCATGTTTTGCTCATGGAAGTGGCTTAGTTAACAGGTCTGCTACACTCAGATCCGTGTATATTTTGCAAATATCTATGTCTCCATCCTTGACCTTCTCCAGAATGGAGTTGAAGCGTCTCTTGATGTGTTTGGTTCTCTGGTGAAACCTGGATTCCTTCGCCAAGGCAATTGCTCTAGTGTTGTCACAAAACATTTTCATTTGACCTGATGCATTGGATATTACACCCAGATCGGATATGAACTCCTTCATCCATACTCCTTCATGCACTATTTCCGAAGCAGCTATGTACTCCGTTTCACACGTAGGTCCCGCCACGACGCTCTGCTTGGAACTTCTCCAACTGACCGCCCCGCCATTCAATATAAAATATGTATCCGGTTTATGACTTAGAGTCATCCGGATCAGTGTTGAAGCTAGCATTGACGTAACCATTTACGACGAGCTCTTCGTCACCTCCATAGACGAGAAACATATCCTTAGTACTTTTCAGGTACTTCAGGATGTTCTTGACCGCTGTCAAGTGACCCACTCCTGGATTACTTTGGTACCTCCCTGCCAAACTTATGGCAAGGCACAAATCAGGTCTGGGTACACATCATAGCATACATGATAGAACCTATGGCTGAGGCATAGGGAATGACTTTCATTTTCTCTCTATCTTCTATAGTGTTTGGGTTGTGAGTCTGACTCAACTTCACACCTTGTAACACAGGCAAGAATCCTTTCTTTGACTTATCCATTTTAAACTTCTTCAAAACTTTGTCAAGGTACGTGCTTTGTGGAAGTTCTATTAAGCATCTTGATCTATCCCTATAGATATTGATGCCCAATATATAAGAAGCTTCACCAAGGTCTTTCATTGAAATTTTTTTTTCCGAATATTCTTTTATGCTATCTAGAAATTCTATATCATTTCCTATCAATAATATGTATCCACATATAATATCAGAAATGCTACAGAGCTCCACTCACCATCTTGTAAATACAGGCTTCACCGTAAGTCTGTAAAAAACCATATTCTTTGATCACCTCATCAAAGCGTATATTCCAACTCCGAGATGCTTGCACCAGTCCATAAATGAATCGCTGGAGCTTGCACACTTTGTCAGCACCTTTAGGATCGACAAAACCCTCTGGTTGCATCATATATAACTCTTCTTTAAGAAATCCATTAAGGAATTCAGTTTAGACGTCCATTTGCTAGATTTCATAATCATAAAATGCGGCAATTGCTAACATTATTTGGACAGACTTAAGCATTGGTATGGGTGAGGAAATCTCATCGTAGTCAACTCCTTGACCTTGTCGGAACCCTTTCGCGACAAGTCGAGCTTTGTAGACAATAACATTACAATCAGCGTCAGTCTTCTTCTCGAAGATCCATTTATTTTCTATGGCTTGCCGATCATCCGGCGAGTCCACCAAAGTCTACAATTTGTTGTCATACATGGATCATATCTCAGATTTCATGGCCTCAAATTATCTGTCCGAATACGGTCTCATCATAGCTTCTTCATAGTTCGTAGGTTCACCTTGGTCTAATAATATGACTTACAGGACAGGATTACGTACCACTCTGGTGCGGATCACGCTCTGGTTGACCTACGAGGTTCAGTAGTAACTTGATCTGAAGTTTCATGATCATCATCAATTTCTTCCTTTCTAGTTTGTGTAGGCAGCACGAGAACGGTTTTCTGTGATGTGCTACTTTCCAATTCGAGAGAAGGTACAATTACCTCATCAAGTTCTACTTTCCTCCCACTCACTTCTTTCAAGAAAAATTCCTTCTCCAGAAAGGACCCATTCTTAGCAACAAGATCTTGCCTTTGGATCTGTGGTAGAAGGTGTACCCAATAGTTTCTTTAGGGTATCCTATGAAGACGCACTTCTCCAATTTGGGTCCGAGCTTATCAGGCTGAAGGTTTTTGACATAAGAGTCGCATCCCCAAACTTTAAGAAACGACAACTTAGGTTTCTTGCCAAACCACACTTCATACAGTGTCGTCTCAACGGATTTAGATGGTGCCCTATTTAATGTGAAGGCAACTGTCTCTAATGCATAACCCAAAACGATAGTGGTAAATCGATAAAAGACATCATAGAACGCACCATAACTAATAAAATATGGTTACGATGTTCGGACACACCATTACGCTGTGGTGTTCCAAGTGGCGCGAGTTATGAAACAATTCCACATTGTTTTAAATGCAGGCCAAACTCGTAACTCAAATATTGGTGTCGGTGTACTAGAATAGGGGTACCCTAGTACCCCGAACTTGTGCAGGGGCAGTTGCAGCACCCCGCGGCAAGGCTTGCCGGACGACCGCCAAGATC
This sequence comes from Triticum dicoccoides, assembly GCF_002162155.2. Classification (NCBI taxonomy): domain Eukaryota; kingdom Viridiplantae; phylum Streptophyta; class Magnoliopsida; order Poales; family Poaceae; genus Triticum; species Triticum dicoccoides. The sequence continues at coordinate 506,713,713 of NC_041389.1, forward strand.
CTCCGTGGTTCCCTTGGATCCATTCAAGAACAAAGTATTTAAGCTCAAGAGACAAGGCCCCGGCAAGAGGAGCTTGCCGGGAAGGCCAACCAAGGCACTCCAAGGAACTTGCCGCGACGCGCCACGCGCTCCGGCAAGGCAACAAGGCCCCGGCAAGAGGAGCTTGCCGGGAAGACCAACCAAGGTACCTCGAGGCCCGGTGAGCGACAAGCTTCCAGACTCGACAAGATAACAGCAGCGGCAAGGCGCTTTCCGCGGCAGGCGGCCACTCTGTGTCCACGCTCCAGCGCATCCACCAACGTGTCGCTCTGGGGGCCTCTCCAGGCACGCGTGGTGGGAGGCTGTGCAGCCAGCGGTGCGCAGTGGCATGCGAAGCTGACCAGATCGCCATTGTGGCGAACGGTGGCACCCCTAACGGTCCTTTTCTGCACTGTTTGGGCGACTCAGACGGGCATTTAATGCCCTTGTCCCCTGCCGTCAGGGTTAGGTAGGGTGCACTGTACAAGTAACTGTACCAACCACCTCACTTTTTACATTTGTACTCTTCTCTGCGTTGCCACCTGTCGGTGACCCCTTTAGCGTATAAAAGGAGGCCCATGCGCAACGTAGAGGGGGTCTGAGGGATTCGGAAGGTTCGACTGGTTCGGAACCCAGAAAAACACTACGCTCTCTCTCTGGAGCAAGAACATAATACAACCAGACAAGCAGCAGTAGGAGTGTTATCTCTCCGGAGAGCTCCGAAGCTGGGTAAACTGCTCGTGTGCTTCGCCTCGATCTGCTCTTCGTGTGATCTCCGCCCCCTGCCGAACCGAAAGGGGCTCGGTCCGCCGGCCCCATAGGTGTTCGTGGATCAGTTTCCCCGACATCTTTGGCGCGCCAGGTAGGGGGCGGCGAGATTGTGTGAACCTGATCTGGCATTCACACGAGCTAGATCTTCATTCCCTTCATCAACATGCCACCGAAGAAGAAGACTTCGGCGGCAGCCGCTCCGTCCACGTCACTTCCGCCACCGTTGGAGCAAATGGGTGGTGGAATGGACGCCGGCGGAAGAATGGACGTCAACGAGGAAGCTTATGATGCTGCCAGATCCAAGGACAAGGCTGCACAAACCTCGGCGACTGTCCATGTTCCGCGCCACTCTCAGGAGGCGCAAGACCAACAGCGTCATGACACTCGCAGTGCCATACGCATGATAGGCCAAGACCAAGCTGGTGGATCTCGGGGCGCTGAAGACCACCATGCACGCCAGCGTGCTGGCACGAGCAGGGCACGGTCGCCTGGACGGGATACTGCTCCTTCTGACATCGTTAGAAGTCCGAGCACGTCCCGCTCCTCGCGCCGTCCGCCACTGCCACCGACCACTCCAGCAGAAGCTTTGGCGCGAGCTCAACTGCTCCTAGATTACCCTCGCGCCGTCCGCCACTGCCAACGGCGACACTCCACGGCGGTCGAGCGCGTCACTGCCGCGGCAGGGTTGCCGGGCGCGAGCCGATGGCGACGAAACGGGTGGAGGTGCAACTACCATGCAATCACCACCTCGAAGGCCAAGATCGCCGACTCTCCGGATCCACCTCGACAGCGACTCCACCGCATCGTCGGATCCACGAGCTCGTCGCGATCAGCGCCAAGTTCTTTATGATCGACAACAAGAAGACGCTCGAAATCGCATCGAGCACCAAAGAGAAGCGCGACGTCAAGCCGACAAGCGCGCTGGGCCCTCTGTTGACGTGCATGCGCCAGGGGAACCAGGCGATCTGCCGTACACGGTAGGTTGCCCTGCGTTCACTCGTGAGCTACGGCAAGTCCAGTGGCCCAGCACGAAGAACTTCAAGCCAGACGTACCGGGGAAGTACGACGGCAAGACGCATCCGTCGGAGTTCCTCAGCATCTACACCATTGCAGTGCAGGCTGCCGGGGGACGGGATGACAAGATCCTTGCCAACTACTTCCCGCTGGTGCTCAAGCCCAACGTCAGATCCTGGCTCATGCACTTGCCGGACAACTCCATATCCTCTTGGGCTGATCTGTGCCATCAGTTTCTCGGCGCTTTCACAGGCGGACACCAGCCTCATGGCCAGGAGAGTGATCTTCATCTGCTCGCCCAGAAGGAAGGAGAGCCCCTGCGCAAGTACATTCAGAGATTCGGCAGTGTGCAGCACAACATCCTAGACGTCCACCCTGCCGCGGTGATCAGCGCGTTCCATCAGAACGTGCGAAACCGCAGGATGCGGGAGGAGATGGCGATGTGCAAGATCAGAGATGTCAGTGAGCTGTATGCACTGGCCGACAAGTGTGCACGTGCTGAGGAAGGGAGAAGACTCCCCGGAGAGAATGTAGGAGCGGGAGGATCTGACAGTGAAGATGCTGCCCCGGCAAGGAAAAACCGGCGGCGGAGCAACAGGAAGAGGAAAGGCAAAGAGGTGCTAGTTGTTGAGCAGTCCGGCAATGGTGGTGGCGCCAAGAAAGCCAAAGCTGGTGACTCCGGCAAGGAGGTTTCCGCGGAGGTGGCGGTCGCCGACAAGCAGGACGACACCAACAAGCAGTATTGCAATATCCACCACACCAAGGGCCATGATCTCCAGAGCTGCAGGAAAGTCGAGCAGCTTGTAGAGCAACAGTAAGCTGAATACGAGCGGCGCGACAAGGAGAAGGCCCAGGAAGGTGCAGGGGATCCGGCAAGAAACGTCCCAGCCGAGGAGGACGCTGCGGCAAGGCCAAGCAGCGGCAAGGAGACAGACCTCCTCGCGGCCGCGACAAGGATGAAGATGACGACGACGATGAAGACATGGATGATGAGGAGACTGATGAGCAGGAGTTCCAGAAAGCCACAGAGGTCCTGTGCGTTGACGGTGGTGCTTCTCTGCATACCTCGCACCGTCAGCTCAAGCAGTGGGTGCGGTAAGTTAATGCAGCAGAACCACCCATCGAGTCACGCAAGCCTCTGAAATGGTCCAGCACGCCTATCATCTTTGATATTGAGGACCACCCTGATCGCATAACTGCGGTCGGGTGCTTGCTGATGTTGGTTTCACCAACAATCCGCAACCTCAAGGTCACTAAGATGCTAGTTGTCGGCGGTGCCGGCTTGAACCTGATCTCCTCCGCGGTGCTTCAGAAACTCCAGATCCCTGACAGCGAGCTCGAAGAGACCGGTACATTTCAATGAATCAACCCGGGAAGGAGCAAGCCGAAGGGAAAGATCACGTTGCCGGTAACATTTGGCAGCGAGCTGAACTTCAGGACTGAGAGGATCACGTTTGATGTTGCTGACTTTCCATTACCTTACAATGGAATCCTTGGCTGTCCGGCACTCGCTAAGTTCATGGCAGCCTCTCATTATGCGTACAACGTACTAAAAATGCCAGGCCCGATAAGTGTCATCTCTGTCCCTGGCGACAAGAAGGATGCTCTTATCTGTGCCAACAAGATCTACCAGGAAGCAGCAGCCGCAGCAGAACGCAGAACACTTGCCGCTGAAGCTCCCGGGGGGAAGAAGAAGACCAAGTCCGGCAAGAGCTCTGATGCCCACTCCGGCAAGCGCACCTCTTCGGAGTGCTGCGCTACCGTCGAGGACGCACCATCGAGCTCCACCGGCAAGTGTAAGAAGGCAATGGCAGCTCCACCTGAGACCAAGAAGGTGTTCGCCAAGGAGGACGGCACTGGTGGTACCTTCACCATCAGCGCCACTCTTGACCCCAAATAGGAAAGCGCGCTCGTTGCTTTCCTGCGGGCGAATGTCGACGTGTTTGCGTGGCAACCGTCTGATATCCCCGGTGTTCCCAGGAAAGTAATTGAGCACCACCTTGCCGTCTGTCCTCATGCGCGGCCCGTCATGCAGAAAGTCAGGAAACAGGCAGTGGAGCGCCAAGAATTGATCGCAGAAGAAATCAAGAAGTTGGAAGCAGCAGGCCTTGTCAGAGGAGTGCTCCATTCCACATGGCTGGCCAATCCTGTTGTCGTGCGGAAGGCTAACGGGAAATGGAGGCTTTGTATTGACTTCACTGATGTTAATAAAGCTTGTCCCAAAGACCCATTTCCCTTGCCGCGCATTGACCAGATTGTTGACTCCACAGCCGGATGTGATTTGCTTTCATTTCTTGATGCATACTCAGGATACCATCAGATCTTCATGACAGAAGAGGATGAAGAGAAAACCGCATTTATCACCCCATGTGGCACGTACTGCTTCGTACGGATGCCTTTCGGTTTGAAGAATGCTGGTTCAACATTCGCAAGGGTAGTCCACCACGCTTTTGAGCCACAGATGCACAGAAATGTGGAAGCCTACATGGATGACATAGTGGTCAAGAGCAAGAACAAGGCGACCCTGATTCAAGATTTAGACGAGACATTTGCAAATCTGCGCAAGATCAACCTCAAGCTTAACCCCAAGAAGTGCGTGTTTGGAGTCCCTTCCGGCAAGCTTCTCGGGTTCTTCGTGTCTCAGCGGGGAATTGAAGCCAATCCCGACAAGATCAAGGCCATTGAGCAGATCGGAGCACCAAAGCGCGTCAAGGATGTACGAAGGCTTGCCGGTTGCATGGCTGCTCTTAGCAGGTTTATCTCTAGATCTGCTGAGCGCGCCCTGCCATTTTTCAAAATTTTGAAAAAGGCAGGTCCAATAAAATGGACTCCGGAGGCGGAGGCTACGCTACAGGACTTGAAGAGATACCTGTCCTCCACTCCAACACTTGTCGCACCTAAGCCGCAAGAGAAGTTGTTGCTGTATATAGCGGCAACCAATCAAGTGGTTAGTGCTGCGTTAGTGGCGGAGAGGGAGACAGATGATGAGCCAGCAACCACGGCAGATGCATCCAGCAACAAGCAGGGGGCTTCGCCGACAAGCTCTAGTCCCGACAAAGATGGATCTGCGCAGGAGCATGATAAGATGCAGAAGAGAATGGTGCAGCGTCCAGTTTACTTTGTCAGTTCCCTTCTACAGGGGGCTAGATCAAGGTACTCTGGTGTGTAGAAGTTGCTTTTCGGCCTCCTCATGGCCTTGAGAAAGCTGCGCCATTACTTCGAAGCACATGAGATCACTGTCGTCACTCGCTTTCCGCTGAAGAGGATACTACAAAATCCAGAAGCGACAGGCAGGATTGTCGAGTGGGCGCTGGAACTGTCAAGCTTTGGCCTCAAGTTTGAGAGCACTTCAACTATCCAAAGCAGAGCATTGGCAGAGTTCATAGCAGAATGGACGCCAACACCAGATGAAGAAATTCCAGAGACGAGCATCCCCGTCAAAGAGGCAAGCAAAGAGTGGCTGATGTACTTTGATGGTGCCTTCCCGCTGCAAGGCGCCGGTGCGGTCGTGCTGCTTGTCGCGCCCACCGGAGAGCACCTCAAGTACGTAGTCCAGATGCACTTTCCCAAGGAGCAAGCAACCAACAATACTGCAGAGTATGAAGGATTGCTTGCCGGTCTCAGAATTGCAGCAGACCTTGGGATCAAGAAGCTCATTGTCAGGGGTGACTCACAGCTTGTCGTCCGCCAAGTGAACAAGAACTACCAGAGTCCATTGATGGAACCATATGTTGATGAAGTGAGGAAGCTAGAAGAGCACTTTGACGGCCTATAGATGGAGCGTATCCCAAGAGCTCAGAATGACATTGCTGATGGCCTGTCAAAGTGCGCCACACTAAAGTTACCTGTGGAACCAGGGATCTTTGTGCTCAATTTGACTCAACCATCCGTAACACCATCAACTGGACAAAGCAAGAAGAGGAAGTTGGTTTCTGGTGACTACTCTCCGGCAGAGCTCCCCGAAGCCGCCGCCAAGAAAGTCCCCAAGATCAACACCAAGGATGCTGAGGGGCAGTCTGCTCCGGCAAGCCTTATGGTTTGTTCCATTAAAGCAGACGCTCCCGACAAGTTTTGCTCCGACAAGCTTGCCGGGGAACATCAAGCTCCGGCAGGGCCGCAAGTCCTTGCCGTAGAAGCGAATGTTCCCGCAGCAGCAGATGTGCCTTTAGTCCTTGTTGTCGAGCCACAAGCTCCAACATGGGCACAGCAGATTGTCCATTTCCTTCAGACAGGAGAACTTCCCGAAGAGCAAGAAGAAGCGGAAAAAGTAGCCCGGCAGTCAAGTATGTACTAGTTTGTCGATAGCATACTGTACAGAAGAAGACTCAACGGTGTGAAATTGAAGTGTATTTGCCGGGAAGATGGACAAAAGCTGTTGGCAGAGATACATGAAGGCATATGTGGCCACCACATTGGCGCAAGAGCACTTGCTGGCAAAGCTTTCCGGCAAGGTTTCTTTTGGCCGACAGCCCTCCAGGATGCAACTGCACAAGTAACCAAGTGTGAAGCGTGCCAGTTCCACTCCAAACAGATACACCAGCCAGCTCAAGCTCTCCAAACGATCCCTTTATCCTGGCCATTTTCGGTCTGGGGGCTCGATATCCTTGGCCCCTTCCCCCGAGCTGTCGGGGGCTTTGAGTACTTGTACGTCGCAATCGACAAGTTCACAAAGTGGCTGGAAGTGCAGCCAGTGAGGAAGGTGACAGCACAGTCAGCAGTCAAGTTCTTCAGGTAATTGTTTACCGTTTTGGGATCCCTAACAGGATCATCACTGACAATGACACGCAATTCACGAGCCGCACCTTCATGCAATACGTCCAAGACCTTGGCGCCAAGGTCTGCTTCGCTTCTGTTGCTCATCCGAGAAGCAACAGTCAAGCAGAGAGGGAAAATGCTGAAGTGCTGCGCGGGCTCAAGACCAGAACTTTTGACAGGCTGCGCAAGTGCGGAAGAAACTGGATCGAGGAGCTGCTGGTGGTTCTTTGGTTGATCAGAACGACGCCAAATCGAGCCACTGGCCAGACGCCTTTCGCTCTAGTCTATGGAGCAGAGGCAGTTCTCCCCACGGAACTCGTATACGGATCGCCTCGAGTGCTCGCTTATGATGAGCTTGAGCAAGAACAGCTGCGACAAGACGATGCGCTGCTCCTTGAGGAAGATCGTCTTCAGGCTGCTGTACGAGCTGCTCGATACCAGCAAGCTTTGCATTGCTACCATAGCCGCAAAGTTAAGGCCATAAGCTTCGAGGAAGGCGACCTTGTTCTTCGGCGCGTTCAGTCCGCCAAGAATTCCAACAAGTTGACGCTGAAGTGGGAAGGCCCTTATCGGGTGAAACGAGTCACAAGGCCGGCGCTCTCCGCCTTGAGACCGAAGATGGCATTCCGGTGAGCAACTCCTGGAAGATAGAACATCGTCATAAGTTTTTCCCGTAAGGCGCGGTTGCTGGAACCCGTTCCGGCAACCACCTTTTGTACAAGTCTTGCCGCTGTTACATGTAATCCTTTGTACAAAGCCGGGCGCAAATCCTGTGCATAAGTAAAACCCCATGTGCTCCACACAACTTGTCCATTTCATGCATTAGTTTCTTTCTTGCATGCGTTATCTGACACTTTGCGCAGCACCTACATCCGGTAAGCAATAACGAGCCGAAGGGCTCCATATCATTATTTTCTCTTCTATCTTTTTTTCTCAACAAAGGAAAAGAAGGTTCCCTCGCACACAAGTTTGCCGGGGGGGAAGGATAAGATTGTGGTATGGACCAAGCGCCGTTCAAGCAAAGTTTTGCCTTGCCGGGAAGCAAACGAAAGAAAAGCTAAGTTGCCAAAGTTTGAGCAATCAGTTTTTAAATTTTTGAGTTATCTTCCTCGAACGACCCTGCTTTGTATGGAAAACCTGTGCGCGGAGGAACCAACTCGTGGCTAGTTGCGCCCTTACTTTGTTTCGAGTCCGCTCAACAACTTAAGTGTGCTGCATCTAGTCGCGGCAAGGTTTCTTGTCGGAAGCAGCGCCGCCAGCAGGCTGCCGACGTTCCGCACTCAGCGCTCGCGGCTCGGGCGCCTGCGCCGACAAGTTCCCTAGAAGCGCAGGGTAAAAACATACAAAGGAAGGAATCTAGTAGAGGAAATAACATAGCAATTGATAACAGAAATAAAGTTATATTACAAGATAACTTGTCGCAGCTCTAACAGACTGTTTTCATAACATAATTAGCAGCGACAAGGGAAAAGAAGAAATGGGCAGCCTAGTCTACGCGATCGCCCTTAACCCTCTTGATCTCGCTCACCTTGTCCACAATGGGTGCGACAAGGGCCTTGAGTGCGTCCCGATCGGCGTCTGGCGGCAAGGACTTGAGGACGTTGGTGAAGCTGAGGCCTGGATTGCGGAAGGCCACCTTCATCAGCATCTTCTGGAGAACCCCGGCGCAGATTCTGCGTGACTCGTCGGCCAGCTGCTTTGGCATCCTCTCCCAGAGCCGCTGGAGTGCCGTCGCCACGCCCTTGAAGAACAGGCTGAGCTTGGCGCTGGGTTGGAGATTCTCGTCGGAGGGATACCCAAAGTCCTCCATCCCCAGCTGCGCCAGCTCCTCGTCGATGACTGCGGCAATATTCACCAGACCCTCGGTCCAATGCTCCACAGTATCTCTGAATGAGTTCTGGGTAACTGCGATGCTCTCCAGCAGCGCCTTGTCAGCCTTGACCTTCTCCGACAAGGTTTTCTCCCGCTCCTTGGCGTCGGCCAGCGTCTGCGTCAGCGTGGCCAGCTTCAACTCCAGGTCTGCATTGGAATCCTTGGCGGCGCTGAGCTCCTTGCCCCTCTCAGCAAGAAGACCTTGCAGCTCACCGTGGGCGGCAGCATCCTTCTCACGCTCACGCTTGAGCGCGGCAAGCTCCTCGCCGCTTTTCCCGATGTTGGCCTCCAGCTGCGCCACCTTCTCCTCCAGCTCTTTCTTGGTGGCCTCTGCGACTGCGGCAGCGTCCTTTGCTTCCTTGAGCACCCCACCAAGTGCTTGCTCGCGCTCGGCGAGCTCCTCCTCGTAGCTGTCGAGGTTGGCCTTCCGCTGCACCAATTCGCCTTCTTGCGCAGACTGCTTCTCGGCAGCCAGCCTTTGTTCCTCCTCAGCTTCGGCCTTCTCGAGAAGGAAGGCCGTGCGCTCCTCGGCGAGTCGCTCCCGCTCTTGTGCCAGGGACCGGAGAGCTTCTTGATTGTGGCCTCGGAGCTCCTCCGCGCGCTTCTCCATGTCCACTCCCGCCTTCACGACAAGCGCTTCCCGGGAAGCCAGTTTGGCTTGTCGGGCGCGGTAGAGTGACAGCAGCTTCCGCAGCAGCTGCTCCTCCTCGGGCTCGCCACTGCTGCTCCTGGGTGCATCGACCAACGACAGTCCAGCGGAGGCGAGCACCTCCTCATCGAAAGTTTCCCCCTCGACCGGCGCCCTGGAGCTCGACGCCCAGGGAAGCTTGATGAAGATATCGTCGCCGGCCTTCAAGTAGGCGTCGGGCTGGGGCTCCTCGGAGCCCGGCTCCGCAGCAGCGGCAGAGGGATTAGCGGTTGGCACAGCGCCTGGCGCTCCTGCGGCCTCAGGGTCGTCAGTGCGATCGCCCGACCCCTCGCCGGCTTCTGCGGCGGCAGCCTTGGCGGCCTCCTCGCTGGCGGTCTCATCAGCACCGGCCCCTTCTTCGTTGGCGGCGGCATCGTCAGTGCTGCCATGCGCGCCTTCCTCGCCGGCGCCCTCTATCTCCATTGGCTCAGCAACAGATGGGTCTGAAGAACGAAGAAGGGAGAAAAATCAATCAAAAATCCAAGAGAAGAAAATCGGAAGAAGAAGAACCCAAGGGAAAGTTTTTGGACAAGTGAATTACCTGTGCCAAGATCTGCAGTTGCGGTCTCGGCCGCCGCAGGATCGACGGTGCTACCCCTTGCCGGAGAGTTCTCCCTTGCCGGAGAGCGCTCCCTTGCCGGGGACTCCTCCCTTGGCGGCGTAGTTGAAGCAGATGGCACTTCGGGACCAGCTTCCGGGCGCTCCTGATGTGGCTGCTCTGCTCCTACACAAATCAACAAGCAAAATATCAACAAAGGAAAAAGCACTCATGCGCGCCTGACAGCAGAAAGCTAACTATGAACTTACGCTGGGGGCTGCGCTGGGGGCTGCTTTGAGGAGTGATTGCCGGGTCCGTCAAGGTGGTCTCGGACCCACCCCCTCCTGACACGGTGGGGTCATCTTCGATGACAATAACCGCAGCCTTGGCCCTCTTCGCCGCTCTCTGGGCTAGCGTCCTGAAAAGAAAGGAGTTCAGATTGAAGCAAGTTAGATACAAGATAAAAACAGCAAGATTGAAGAACTACAAGAGCACCAAAGAAACTTACTCTTCTTCCTCCTCGTCGGAGCTGAGCGCGGAAAGATCGAAGTCCGGCTCCCCTCCGGTGCGGCGAGGCAAGGGAGTAGGATCCCTTGCCCGCTTGGCGGGGGCGGTGGCGGTGGCCCGGGAAGATCCCGCTCCAGTTGCCGCTGCTGCGTGAGGCGCTCCCGCGGCAACATTGCTTGCCGCGGTAGAGCGTGTCGCACGGCTCGGCGGCTGTTGACCCGGCTGCCGCCCCACTAGGTCCGTGGCCCTGCGAAGACGCCTTCTTGGCGGGGCCGGGGGCTCCGCCTGCGCAAAGCTTTCTGAAGGCTCGGGCTCTTCCTCGCCGGCCTCGCTCGGCTCAGCTTCAGAGCCGGCAAGATCTTCCTCGCCAATGAACTCCGCGCGCTCGGCAAGGTTTGCCGCCTCTGCCGCCTCCGCCTCCTCCATGGTGAACCCGAACGCGCCCGCGGCAGCTGCGGCCGCAACCTCTTCCGCCCTAGTGGCGATGCGCTGCAGCTCCTCATCGGTGGTGTCACGGGTGAGGCTCTTCTGCTCGTCAGTGCGGACCGGCATTTCTTCCAAGTTGTCGAAGAACGCTTGCACGACGTCATCCGCAGGCTCTTGCCAAGTTGGAACGATTCTGTGTGAATCGCACAACGGCATCATGGCGCAGATCCGGTCAAGCGAAGAATTATTGCACAATGGAACGACGCCCCTTGCCAGCGTGAATGGGTGCTGGGGATCGCGTTTGAACAACTCCAGGAGCATAGCATCCAGCTCCATGACGGTGAAGTTGTAGTTGAGGCCCGGCCGCAGCCTCATGATGTCCGCCGAGTTCTTGAATTCCCAGGCGGGCCTCCCCCTCTCCTGCAGGGGGGCGACGCGGCGGCGGAGGAAATCTGTGCCTACAGCGCCTACAGTGAGTCCGGCAAGCCTGAGGCGAAGGATCCTAGTAATGGCGATCTTCAGCCTCTCGTCTTCCGGGGCCACGTTGCTCTAGTCATTGCCGCGTACTATTGGAGCTTCGCGCACGACGGTGAAGGTCTGCGGATTCTCCTCGACGATCCAGCACCACTCCGCTCTCCACTCCTCCCACTTGTTGCGGAGCTCACCCTCCAAGTACGCCTCCTTCTTGCCGACTCTCGAGATCCAGGCGATCCCTCCGGCAAGCGGCTCTCTTCTCTCTACCCGAGGCATGAAGAAGTGGCGGAAAAGAGCAACATTGGGGTGGACTCCGACAAAGTTTTCGCACAAATGTGTGAAAACTGCCATGGTCAGAACTGCGTTGGGGGTGAAATCAAGGAGGCGGAGGCCGTAGGTGTTCATGATATCGCGGAAGAACTCCGAGAAGGGCGGGCAGAGCCCGGAATAGAAGAACAACGCGAAGAATGGGTACCCGTTTGGAGCCAGTTCCGAAGCAGCGGCTGGGAGTACCCTCGTGGGCGGATGCGCCCGCGTCTGCGTCGCCCAAAAGAGGAAGAAGTACTCCCTCAGCTCCTTCGCGCCGAGCTGGGGGGAGAAGATCGCCCGCTCCTTCCGCAGGGCCACGAGCTGCTGCGCCTCGGCCGACTTCACGCCCTTTCCCTTGTCGACTTTCGGAGCCACAGCGGAGTGGTGGGGGAGGTCGACGGCGTTGGTGATGCTGGTGGCAATGGGGGGGGGGAGCGCTGCTCTCTCGGCTTCGAGAAGAAGGGGGGAGCGGCGGAGGTTCGTGAAGATGGAGTAGTAGCAACCAGCAAGGGGGAACGAACTGCCCCTGTTTCCTCTGCTTATAAAGAGGGACGGGGCGGACGTTTCGCCCTTCCGAATAAAGAACCACCCACGATCTCTCCCACGACGCCGCATTCAACGCGTGCCGTTAGGGGAGAGCGCGGTGGATACGGAGCGAGATTCGGCGTGGCCCAGTCCTCGTGTGCCCGTGCCCTGTCTTGAGCCTGGCCCAACAGCGCTTGGCACCGTGTCTGGCCCAGGCCCGGGGGATCCTGTCGGTGTACTAGAATAGGGTTACCCTAGTACCCCGAACTTGTGCACGGGCAGTTGCAGCACCCCACGGCAAGGCTTGCCGGACGACCGCCAAGATCCTCCGTGGTTCCCTTGGAGCCATTCAAGAACAAAGTATTTAAGCTCAGGAGACAAGGCCCCGGCAAGAGGAGCTTGCTGGGAAGGCCAACCAAGGCACTCCAAGGAACTTGCTGCGACGCGCCACGCACTCCGGCAAGGCAACAAGGCCCCGGCAAGAAGAGCTTGCCGGGAAGACCAACCAAGGTACCTCGAGGCCCGGTGAGCGACAAGCTTCCGGACCCGACAAGATAACAGCAGCGGCAAGGCGCTTGCCGCGGCAGGCGGCCACTCTGTGTCCACGCTCCAGCGCATCCACCAACGTGTCGCTCTGGGGGCCTCTCCAGGCGCGCGTGGCGGGAGGCTGTGCAGCCAGCGGTGCGCAGTGGCATGCGAAGCTGACAAGATCGCCATCGTGGCGAACGGTGGCGCCCCTAACGGTCCTTTTCTGCACTGTTTGGGCGACTCAGACAGGCATTTAATGCCCTTGTCCCCTGCCGTCAGGTTTAGGTAGGGTGCACTGTACAAGTAACTGTACCAACCACCTCACTTTTTACATTTGTACCCTTCTCTGCATTGCCACCTGTCGGTGACCCCTTTAGCGTATAAAAGGAGGCCCATGAGCAACGTAGAGGGGGTCCGGGGGATTCGGAAGGTTCGACTGGTTCGGAACCCATAAAAACACTACGCTCTCTCTCTGGAGCAAGAACATAATACAACCAGATAAGCAGCAGTAGGAGTGTTATCTCTCCGGAGAGCTCCGAAGCTGGGTAAACTGCTCGTTTGCTTCGCCTCGATCTGCTCTTTGTGTGATCTCCGCCCCCCGCCGAACCGAAAGGGGCTCGGTCCGCCGGCCCCATAGGTGTTCGTGGATCAGTTTCCCCGATAATTGGCCTCTGCAATTGGATCGCAGAAACTTTATTTTCTTATTACGATGATTCTCCACTTCACTCTGAAATTCTTTAAACTTTTCAAATGTTACAGACTTGTGTTTCATCAAGTAGATATACCCATATCTACTGAAATCATCTGTGAAGGTCAGAAAATAATGATACCCATCGTGTGCTTCAACATTCATCGGACCGCATGCATCGATATGTGTATGTATTATTTCCAATAAGTCATTAGCTTGCTCCATTGTTCCGGAGAATGGAGTTTTAGTCATCTTGCCCATGAGGTATGGTTCGCAAGTATCAAATGATTCATAATTAAGTGATTCCAAAAGTCCATCCGCATGGAGTTTCTTCATGTGCTTTACACAAATATGACCTAAATGGCAGTGCCTCAAGTATGTTGCACTATCATAATCAACTTTGCATCTTTTGGCATCAATATTATGAATATGTGTATCACTACGATCGAGATTCAACAAGAATAGACCATTCATCAAGGGTGCATGACCATAAAAGATATTACTCATATAAATAGAACAACCATTATTCTCCGATTTAAATGAATAACTATCTCGCAATAAACAAGATCCAGATATAACTTTCTTGCTCAACAGGGCACCAAATAAGAATTATTGAGGTCTAAAACTAATCCCGAAGGTATATGTAGAGGTAGCGTGCCGACGGCGATCACATCGACCTTGGAACCATTGCCGGCGCACATGATGTCTACTAGAACTATGTCGTATTTCCCCAAATAGGAAGGGATGATGCAGTATAGCGACGGTAGGTATTTCCCTCTGTGATGAGACCTAGGTTACCGAACCAGTAGGAGAACATCCTCAGACCATGTAAACAATACCTGCACACAAATAACAAATACTCGCAAGCCGACATGTAAAAGGGGTTGTCAATCCTTTTCGGGTACGGCGCCTCAAGATAGGCAAAAAAACGCGAGGTGAAAGTGGTAGATAGGATAAATAGATCACGGAACAAATAAATTGCAGAAATGTATTTTTGTATTTTTGGTTTAATATATCTGAAAATAAATGCAAAGGAAAATAGATTGCAAAGGAAAATATGATGAGAAGAGATGCGGGGCCATAGGTTTCACTAGTGGCTTCTCTCGAGAAAAATACCAAACAATGGGAAAACAATTATTGTTGGGCAATTGATAGAACTTCAAATGCTCCTGACGATATCCAGACAATGATCATTACATAGGCATCAAGTCCAAGATTAGTATACCGACTCCTGCCTGCATCTACTACTATTACTCAACACATCGACCGCTATCCAGCATGCATCTAGTGTATTAAGTTCATGGAAAAATGGAGTAATGCAATAAGAACAATGACATGATGTAGACAAGATCTAGTAATGTAGAAATAGACCCCATCTTGTTATCCTTAATAGCAATGATAGATACATGTCATTTCCCTTTCTGTCACTGGGATCAAGCACCATAAGATCAAATACATCACAAAGCACCTCTTCCCGTTGCAAGATGAATAGATCAAGTTGGCCAAACAAAACCCAAATATCGGAGAAGAAATATAAGGCTATAATCAATCATGCATATAAGAGATCAAAGAAGACTCAAATAACATTCATGGATAAAAACATAGATCTGATCATAAACTCAAAGTTCATCGGATCCCAACAAACACACCGCAAAAAGACTTACATCATATGGATCTCCAAGAGACCATTGTATTGATAATCAAGAGAGAGAGAGAGAGAGACACACACACACACACAGAGAGAGAGAGAGAGAGAGGAAGCCATCTAGCTACTAACTATGGACCCGTAGGTCTACAAAGAACTACTCACGCATCACCGGAGAGGCACCAATGGACATGATGCACCCCTCCGAGATGATGTCTAGATTGGATTTGGTGTTTCTGGACTCCGCGGCAGCCGGAATTGATTTTCATCGACTCCCCTAGGGTTTCTGGAATATTGGGTTATTTATAGAGCATAGAGGCGGTTCAGGGGGCACCCGAGGTGGGCACAACCCACCAAGGGACGCCTGGACCCCAGGCGTGCCCTGGTGGGTTGTGCTCTCCTCGAAGCACCCCCCGGGTGCCTTCCTGGCCCACTAGATGTTTTCTGGCCCAAAAAAAATACTCAAAAAGTTTCGATGCATTTGGTCTCTGTATGGTATTGATTTCCTGCGATGTAAAAAAACATGCAGAAAACAACAACTGGCACTGGGCACTATGTCAATAGGTTAGTACAAAAAATGATATAAAATGACTATAAAATGATTATATAACATCCAAGAATGATAATATAACAACATGGAACAATAAAAAATTATAGATACGCTGGAGACGTATTAGCGCATCGTCACCTCGTCCTTGCCCAATCTTCATTTGTTCCGTAGCTCCTGTTTCGAGTTACAAATATGAGCAACCAAACCAGTATCAAATACTCAGGCACTGCTACAAGCATTAGTAAGGTACACTGCAATAATATGTATATCAAATATACCTTTGTTCACTTTGCCATCCTTCTTATCTGCCAAATATTTGCGGCAGTTCCGCTCCTGTGACCATTCCCTTTGCAGTAATAGGACTCAGTTTCAGGCTTGGGTCCAACTTTGGGCTTCTTCCCAGGAGTGGAAACTTGATTGCCATTCTTCTCGAAGTTCCCTTTCTTTCACTTGTCCTTTTTCTTGAAACTAGTGGTCTTATTAACCATCAACACTTGATGCTCCTTCTTGATTTCTACCTCCGCGGCCTTAAGCATTGCAAAGAGCTCAGGAATCATTTTGTTCATCCCTTGCATATTATAGTTCGTCACGAAGCCTTTGTAGCTTGGTGGAAATGATTGAAGAACTCTGTCACTAACACTATCAACTGGAAGATCAACTCCCAACTGAGTCAAGTGATTATGATACCCAGACATTTTGAGTATGTGTTCACTGACAGAACTGTTCTCCTCCATCTTGCAGCTATAGAACTTGTTGGAGACTTCATATCTCTCAACCTGGCCATTTGCTTGAAATACTAACTTCAACTCTTGGAACATCTCATATGCTCCATGACGTTCAAAACATCTTTGAAGTCCCAGTTCTAAGCCGTAAAGCATGGCACACTGAACTATTGAGTAGTCATCAGATCTAGCTTGGCAGGCGTTCATACCATCTACATTAGCTCCCGTAGCAGGTCTGTCACCTAGCGGTGAATCAAGGACATAATTGTTCTATGCACCAATGAGGATAATCCTCAAGTTATGGACCCAGTTTGTATAGTTGCTGCCATCATCTTTCAACTTAGCTTTCTCTAGGAATGCATTAAAATTCAGGGGAACGGTACCTCGAGCCATTGATCTACAACATAGATATGCAAAACTATAAGACTAAGTTCATGATAAATTAGGTTCAATTAATCAAATTACTAATGAACTCCCACTTAAATAAACATCCCTCAAGTTATCTAAGTGATACATGATCCAAATCAACTAACCGATGTCCGATCATCATGTGAGATGGGTAGTCATCAATGGTGAACATCTCTATGTTGATCATATCTACTATATGACTCACGTTCGACCTTTAGGTCTCAAGTGTTCCGAGACCATGTCTGTACATGCTAGGCTCATTAAGTTTAACCCAAATATTCTGCATCTGCAAAATTGTCTTACATCCGTTTTATGTGAACGTAGAGTCTATCACACCCGATCATCATGACGTGCTTTGAAACGAAGAACTTGGCAATGGTGTATACTCAGGGAGAACACTTTTATCTTGAAATTTAGTGAAGGGAGCATGTTATAATGCTACCGCCAAAGAAAAATACGATGCATAAAAGATAAACATCACATGCAATCAAAATACGTAACATGATATGGCCATCATCATCTTGTGCTTTTGATATCCATCTCCAAAGCATCGCCATGATCTCTATCATCACCGGCTCGACACCTTGATCTCCATCGTTGTGTTGGGGTCGTCTCGCCAACTATTGCTAATGTATAGAGATAAAGTAAAGCAATTACATGGCGTTTGCACTTCATACAATAAAGAGACAACCCTAAGGCTCCTGCCGGTTGTCGATATTACAAAACATGATCATCTCATACATCAACATATATCGCATCATGTCTGGACCATATCTCATCACAACACGCCCTGCAAAAACAAGTTAGAAGTCCTCTACTTTGTTGTTGCGAGTTTTACATGGCTGCTACGGGCTTCTAGCAAGAACCTTTCTTACCTATGCAAAAACCACAACGGTGATTCATCAAGTTTGCTATTTTAACCTTCTTCAAGGACCGGCCGTAGTCAAATTCGATTCAACTAAAGTAGGAGAAACACACACCCGCCAGGCACCTTTATGCAAAACTAGTTGCATGTCTATCGGTGGAACCGGTCTCATGTACGTGGACATGTAAGGTTGGTCCGGGCCACTTCATCCCACAATACCGCCAAATCGAAATAAGATGTTGGTGGTCAGCAGTATGACTATCGCCGCCCACAACTCTTTGTGTTCTACTCATGCATATCATCTCACATAGAATTGGCTCTAATACCAATGTTGGGAAACGTTGCATGGAAAACAAAAAAAATCTACGCACACGCAAGATCTATCCATGGATATGCATAGCAACGAAAAGGGGAGATTGTACCTACATACCATTGTAGACCATAATCGGAATGGTTTAGTAATGTTGTTGATGTAGTTGAACTTCTTTGCAATCCAACCGATAGAGTACCGAATGTACGACACCTCCGCGTTCAGCACACGTTCAGCTCAATGACTTCCACGCCTTCTTGATCCAGCAAGACTGCGAGGTAGTGGATGAGTTCTGGCAGCACGACGACATGGTGACGGTGATGGTGATGCTATCTTCGCAGGGCTTCGCCTAAGCACTACGAAAATATGACCGAGGGTGTAAACGGTGGAGGGGGACGCCGCACACGGCTAAACAATTGTCGTCATTCTGTGTGGTGCCCCCTCCCACATATAGATAGGTGGGGGAGAGAGGCCAAGGGGTGCCTCAAGTAGGTCCGAATACTACTTGGATCTTCCCCAAGCTGCGCCCCCCTTTCCTTTCTCTCATGAGAAGGGAAAGGCAGGAGGCGCCACCCCTCCTCTTTCCTTCCCTAGGGCAGGCCTACCAAGGAGTTGAGCGCGCCAGCCCCCTGGTGGGCTGGTCCGGCTCCTCCTTTGGACCATTGGGCCCATACACTTACCGGGGGTGTCCGGAACCCCTTCTGGCAACCCGATGAATACTCGGTGCACTCTGAAAATCTTCTGGTGCCCGAATACCATCGTCCTATATATCAATCTTTACCTCTTGACCATTTTTAGACTCCTCATCATGTCCGTGATTTCATCCGGGGCTCCGAACAACATTCCGTCACCAAATCATATAACTCATATAAAAATATATCATCAACGAACGTTAAGCGTGCGGACCCTATGGGTTCGAGAACTATGTAGACATGACTGAGACACCTCTATGGTCAATAACCAATAGCGGAACCTGGATTTACATATTGTATCCTACATATTCTATGAAGATCTTTATCGGTCGAACCGTTATGACAACATACGTAATGCCATTTGTCTGTCAGTATGTTACTTGCCCAAGATTCGATCGTCGGTATCTTCATACCTAGTTCAATCTCATTACCGGCAAGTCTCTTTACTTGTTCCGCAATGCATCATATTGCAACTAACTCCTTAGTCACTTTGCTTGCAAGGCTTCTTTTGATGTGTATTACTGAGAGGGCCCAGAGATACCTCTCCGATACTCGGAGTGGCAATTCCTAATCTTGGTCTATGCCAACTCAACAAACACCTTCAGAGGTACTTGTAGAGCATATTTATGATCACCCAGTTATGTTGTGATATTTTATAGCACACAAGGTATTCCTTCGGTATCCGGGAGTTGCATAATCTCATAGTAGAAGGAATATGTATTTGCCAGCAAGAAAGCAATAGCAATAAACTGAACGATCAGTATGCTAAGATAACAGATGGGTCTTTTCCATCACATCATTATCCTTATGATGTGATCCCGTTATCAAATGACAACACATGTCTATGGTCAGGAAACCTTAACCATCTTTGATCAACTTGCTAGTCTAGTAGAGGCTTACTAGGGACACGGTATTTGTTTATGTATTCACACATGTATTTAAGTTTCCGATCAATACTATTCTAGCATGAATAATAAACCTTTAGCATGAATAAGGAAATATAAAGTAACAACTTTATCATTGCCTCTAGGGCATATTTCCTTCATATACAAGCAACCATGAAGAATTTATGGTGATGTTGCCGGGAGGATCAAGTCAAGGTAGTCTCCCGTCAACTTCCCAATTTCTGGCGCCGTTGCCGGGGAGACATCATTCTCATATCCTTGAAATTTACATTATTTGCCATTTGCCTCTCGTTTTCATCTCCCCAAGTTCTAAAACGTCTTTGCAAAAAGCACAAAAATATTTGCCTTTTTATCTGCCTTCTTTTCATTCCCTTTGTTAGATCTCTTGTTTGCTTGTGCTGCCATGTGTCTTCTATTTGCTTGCATCTTCGCTTGCTAAACACCTATTGATATATATCCTCAGCCAATTGCTAATATTTTTAGAAGATCCAATTATGATGAACCAATTGCTAGTGAGTTGAGTGCACTAGATTATCTTTATGAAGTTTTGCTTGAAATTCGTGAATCTGAAAACTGCAATGAGGTGTTAAATGAAGTAATTTATGAAGTGATTCATGATAGATCCTTGTATAAAAAGCATGATTGCAATGATGTTATTATAAATTATATTAATGTCAATTTTTCTAATGACATGCAAAGCTAAAATCTTGGGGATGCTAATTTTGATATGTCCACTACTTATTGCAATGATCATGATTGAGGTGATTCTTCTTATGATCCTGAAATTTTATTTAAGCTTCATGATGAATATGTTTGCGATAATACTGAAAATGGGTTTGGAAGAGTTCCAACTTTAGGTAATAATGATCCTACTACTTAGGAGAATGGTCGGTCTTATGAAATTTTTGATAAAAGTGGGCTTCGATAGGTCATGACTTTATTTGATGATAATCCCACTATTTTCAAAGAGTGTCAACTTTGCATACATGTGGATCGTGTAGAGAATATGTTATGTGATAGCTATATTATTGAATAAGAATATGATTCCACATGTAATTGTTATGAGAGAGGAAAATATGGTTGTAGAAATTTTCATGTTACTAAATTACCTCTCGTCATGTTGAGATTGCTTTTGTTTCTTTCTTCTTCCTTTCATATGCTAGATATTTCTTGTCTTGATAATTTGGTTGCCTTCAAAATGCCCATGCATAGGAAGTATGTTAGACTTAAATGTGATTGTCACATGTTTCATGATGCTCTCTTTGTATTTCAATTATTATCTTTCATGTAAGCATCATTGAAATCTCAAAGCCTACCTTAATAGCTATAAAGAAAGAGCTTGTTAGGAGGCAACCCAATGAATAAAATTATATTTTCTCTTTTTCTTTCTGTTCTCGAGTGTCCGCACAATTATGCCTCTAATTAGAGTGTGTTTCATGTTTAATTAGTGTTTGTGCCAAGTAAAGCCTTTGGGATCATGTTGGGTGATAGTTGATTTGATCTTGTTGAAAAACAAAAACTTTTGCGCCCAGTAGGAAAATTTTAGAAATTTACAGGAATGGGCTTTTGCTCTGAATGTTTTACAAAAGATTAATATACAAATTTCCCACATTTTCCTAATTTTTCAGAATTTTTGGAGTTACAGAAGTATGTCAAATTTTCAGATTACTATAGATTGTTCTGTTTTTGACAGATTCTGCTTTCGTTGCATTGTATGCTTATTTTGATGAATCTATGTACTATATCGGGGGGGTATAGGTCATGGTAAAGTTAGA
The DNA here is from genome assembly GCF_002162155.2 of Triticum dicoccoides. Taxonomy (NCBI): domain Eukaryota; kingdom Viridiplantae; phylum Streptophyta; class Magnoliopsida; order Poales; family Poaceae; genus Triticum; species Triticum dicoccoides. The sequence goes on from NC_041389.1 coordinate 506,734,698, forward strand.
GTACAGTAGGTATAATGTAATAATAAAATATGAATGGGTTTGCAACAGTACTTAAAGTGCTGATTTGCTTTATTATACTAACGGATCTCACGAAGGTTTTTGCTGAGTTTTGTGCGATTGAAGTTTTAAAGTTTTGAGTGAGATCACGATGGATGGATGAATAAGGAGTGAAAAGATCCTAAGCTTGGGGATGCCCATGGCACCCCAAGGTAGTATTCAAAGAGAAACAAGCAACTAAGCTTGGGATGCCCCGGAAGACATCCCCTCTTTCTGCTAACGACCATCGGTAATTTTACTTGGAGCTATATTTTTATTCGTCACATATCATGAGTTTTGCTTGGAGCGTCTTGTATTATATGAGTCTTTGCTTGTTTTGCATTTTAGTTTGTCACAATCATCCTTGCTGGATGCACCTTTTGAGAAGGCCATAGTGATGCTATGATCTGTTAGAATTGCTCTATGTGCTTCACTTAAATTTTCGAGCTATGGAATTGTTCTAGTGCTTCACTTATATCATTTTGAGCACGGTGCTACTTCAATTTTTGAAGAAATACTCTCATTCTTCACTTAGATTAATTAGAGAGTTACTAAATTTTTGAAGAAATTCTCTCATGCTTCACTTATATTATTTTGAGAGATGAAAATTCTTATGCTCATGTTCTTCACTTAAATTTGCTTGAGCTTGTCAAAAGCAATGGCACTATATTAGTCGCAAAGTGATAGGTATTCAAGAGGGAAATAATAAAAACTTTCATGAAGATCATTGGACAAAATAAACTTGATTCTTTGCAATAATTTTGAGATATGATGATAGTAATATGCGAGTCATGTTGGTGAGTAATTATGCTTAATTAGAATATTGGTGTTAAGGTTTGTAATTCCCTATGCAAGCATGAAAGTCAATAGTTATGCAATGAAATTACATCCTACTTGTGGTGCATTATTCGGTGTTAGTTATGCTTAATGCTCATTTATGAGAATTTTCATTTCTTGGTTGGTTGCTTCTCAATCTATTTGCTAGCCTCCATTTGTACTAAGTGGGAATACTACTTGTGCATCCAAAATCCTTAAACCAAGTTATGCCATATGATTCCACCATACCTACCTATATGCGTCATTTCTGTGCCGTTCTAAGTAAATTTGTATGTGCCAACTCTAATTTGCAAAATGAATTTTCTTTTTATGTGCCCGCACCGCTCACGAAGCGTTAGCGGGTGGCTGATATTTTTCCATGCTAGATGTGTTATTCTCAAGATGAGTGTTTATTCACTTGTCATTGCACGAGAGTGTGGTGGTAATAGGGATGCCCAGTCCCAAAATGAAAAATAAATTTACGTTATGTTGTCAAATAATCAATTCTTTGGAAAGTGTTGGTATGGAAGGCACCCGTGGATACGACTAGCCATGGATTGTGAAAGAATGGTGGAAAAAGGAATAAACTTAATTTTATGTTTGGGAAGCGCCTATGATGTATCTAGCATGGAAAGTATTGGGAATTACTAGGTCGTTTTCATTGACGGGCAAAGCATGCCTCTCAAAATATTTTATCTCTCAATTTAAGCTTTGAGCCCTGGCACCTCTACAAATCTCTGCTTCCCTCTGCGAAGGGTCTATCTCTTTACTTTATGCAATTTTTATTTTTATTTGAATCTCCATCTTCTCTTATAAAGCACCAACTAGGGAGCAATACGATCATACTTGTGCATTGGATGTAGCTAATATTTGAGTGTGTTTCACGAATCAATGATTGAGCATGATGGGCTAGGGATAACTTTCTTTAGTGTTAATATTTTGAAAGACATGGTTGCTTATTGATATGCTTGAGTATTGAAGTCTTCATGTCAAATATAGACTATTGCTTTGAACCATCTAAAAGTCAAAATGTCCATGCTACAAAATAAAAGAATATGTGAGGAACATGTTAGGCAATATTCCGCATGAAAAATTCTATTTTTATCATTTACCTGCTCGAGGACGAGCAGGAATTAAGCTTGAGGATGTTGATACGTCTGCAATGTATCTATAATTTGTGATTGTTCCATGTTGTCATACTATCATTCTTGGATGTTGTATATTCATTTTATAGCAACTTTATATCATTTTGGGACTAACCTATTGACATAGTGCCTAGTGCCAGTTGCTCTTTTTTGCTTGTTTTTTACTTCACGGAATATCAGTACCAAACGAAGTCCAAATGCCACGAAACCTTTTGGAGATTGTTTTTGGACCAGAAGACAACTTGGGAGCCAAGGAAGCATCGGAGGGGAAGCCTGTGGGGCCCACAACCTACCAGGGCGCTAGAGGCCCTTGGCGCGCCTAGGTGGGTGATGGGCCCACGGGAGTACTTTCCACCGCCTCTTAGCTCTATAAATTCCCAAATATTCTAGAAACCCTAGGGAGTCGACTAAACACTATTCTAGCCGCCACAAGTCCCAGAACCACGAGATCCAATCTAGAGCCCTATTCCGACTTGCCGGAGGGGAACACGATCACGGAGGGGTTCATCATCCTCATTGGTGCTCCTCCGATGATGTGTGAGTAGTTCACCATAGTCCTACGGGTCCATAGGCAGTAGCTAGGTGTCTTCTTCTCTCTTTTTGATTCTCAATACAATGTTCTCCTTGATGTTCTTGGAGATCTATTTGATGTAATGACTTTTTGCGGTGCGTTTGTTGGGATCCGATAAATTGTGAGTTTATGATAAGATCTATTCATATCCATACATGATTATTATGGCCTCATATTTCTTATTCGATATTTCAGTTTTGTTTGGCCAACTTGATTTTATCTTGCAATGGGAGGAGGTTCTTTGTGATGGGTTCGATCTTGCGGTGTCCTCGCCCAGTGACAGAAGGGGTAGTGAGGCACGTATGTATCATTGATATTAAGGATAAAAAGATGGGTTCCATTTGTACATGAATAGATCTTGTCTACATCATGTCATCGTCCTTATTGAATTACTCCATTTTTCCATGAACTTAATACACTTGATGCATGCTGGATAGCGGTCGATGTGTGGAGTAATAGTAGTAGATGCAGAATCGTTTCGGTCTACTAATCTTGGACGTGATGCCTATATACATGATCATTGTCTTGGATATCATCATAATTATTTGTTCTTATATCAATTGCCCAATAGTAATTTGTTTACCCACTGTCGGTGTCAAAACCGGCGGATCTCGGGTAGGGGGTCCCGAACTGTGCGTCTAGGCGGATGGTAACAGGAGATAAGGGACACGATGTTTTACCCAGGCTCGGGCCCTCTTGATGGAGGTAAAACCCTATGTCATGCTTGATTAATATTGATGATGTGGGTATTACAAGAGTAGATCTACCACAAGATCAAGGAGGCTAAACCCTAGAAGCTAGACTATGGTATGATTGTTGTTATAGCCTACGGACTTAAACCATCCGGTTTATATAGACACCGGAGAGGGCTAGGGTTACACAGAGTCGGTTACAATGGTAGGAGATCTACATATCCATATCGCCAAGCTTGCCTTCCACGCCAAGGAAAGTCCCATCCGGACACGGGACGAAGTCTTCAATCTTGTATCTTCATAGTCTTGGAGTCCAGCCGATGATGATAGTTCGGCTATCCGGACACTCCCTAGTCCAGGACTCCCTCAGTAGCCCCTGAACCAGGCTTCAATGACGACGAGTCCGGCGCGCATATTGTCTTCGGCATTGCAAGGCGGGTTCCTTCTCTGAATAATTTATAGAAGATTGTGAACACCAGGATAATGTCCGGCTCTGCAAAATAAATTCCACATTCCACCGTAGAGAGAATAATATTTACACAAGTTCAATCTGCTGACGTATTTCGTGGGAGGACGTCACACCACAACCAAGCCTTTACTTGAATTGTTTTTGTTATACCACCTCAGCGCGTTTAGAGAAGCGGTTTCGTTGGCACGTCTTATCGAAGAAGAGATCGTGTTCCCCTTATTCCGGGATTCTCATCAATACGGATGTGGGTAACCCAACCGTGCCATTGATTGCGGCGCTTGGGAGAAAAGCGAGTTTTACCAGGCCGGTGGGGACGCATAGTTTTGTCCGCCCATATATAAGGGGATAAGGATCCACCTTTTTACCTGCGCCTTCTTCCTCCTTTGCTTATCCATCTCCGCGCACTCGAGCTCCAGCGCCCAAGTCCGCACATCTCACCTCAACCTTCTCCAACTATGTCCGGAGTGGGAGGCAAGTGGATGGCCTCCTCCGTTACGGAGGGGCACATCAAGAAGCTGCGCAGCGCCGGATATCTATCCAGCGACATCGCGCACCGACTCCCCGATGAGGGGCAGCTCATCCCCACCCCCGGGCCCCATGAGAGGTTGGTATTCCTTCCCCATTTCCTCCGCGGACTAGGCTTCCCACTTCACCCCTTTGTCCGTGGGCTCATGTTCTACTATGGCCTGGATTTCCCTGATCTGGCCCCGAATTTCATCCTCAACATCTTGACGTTTATCGTCGTGTGCGAGGCCTTCCTCTGCATCCAGCCCCACATCGGCTTGTGGCTCAAGACCTTCAATGTCAAGACGAAGGTTGTGAAGGGCAGCCAAGCGGAGTGCGGAGGCGCCATGGTGGGCAAGATGCCCAACGTTACTTGGCTCGAGGGCGCCTTCATGGAAACCATCAAGGGGTGGCAATCGGGGTGGTTCTACATCACCGAGCCGCGTGACCCTGAATGGGCAGCGGCCCCCGAATTCAGATCTGGCATCCCCACACGGCTCACCTCTTGGAAAGAGAGTGGCCTGACGTGGGGCGATTCGGAGGAGCTGACCGGACTCCAAGCCTGCATCCAAAAGCTAGTGAACAAGAAGCTCAAGCTTGTCAACGTAGTCCAGGTCATGCTCATCCGCCGGATTCTCCCGTGCCAACAACGGGCCTTCAATAAGCAGGCTCTTCGACACTAAGTACGAAGATTCCTGGTAGGTGCTGTTAAGGGCGCGTAGGCTCCCGCATCCGCTACCGAAGATCGCGGATTCAGCTCGCAGCGCCAGGCTAGCGAGGTAAGCGATTCTACCCTTTACAGGACACTTGTTTTCCATAGTTTGACTCTATGCGGGATCTAAACTCCCTCTCCTTTGACAAAACTGGCTGAAGAAGGCCGAGCAGACAAACTGTCCGGCCCCTTTGCCAGAAGACCCAGCGGACGCCGGCTTAACAGGGCTGCTGGTTCCGGCACCCCACGTGGTGCCGGAGAAGAAGGCCAAGAAGAAGGCCACGGGCACTCAAAAGAGTTCCCGTTTTCAGGTGTCATTGGACTCATCGTCCGATGACTCCGGGGCGGACTCCTCCCATGAGGATGAGGAGGAGAAGAAAGAGGCCTCTCCCCCAGCGGGGGGAGGGAAGAAAAGGAAGCCTCCCCAATGAGGGAGGCCGAAGGGTCCAAGAAGGGAAGGACTCTTCCCCCGGACTGTTCCGCCAACGCCGGTGACGATGACGAGGATTGGCCTTCAAGGGCCAAGCCCCTGGCGAGATCGTAAGTATCCGGACTTCCGAATAACTTCATGATTTTTCTTTTCGCCACACGGTGTCTTTCTAATGCCGCATACAACCCTGCAGTCCGCCCCAGGACGATCTTCCCGCTTCGTCGAGCGGTTCCTTGGGTACGTCGGATGTGAATAGTACTTCACTTCCAACCGCATCCACCCCCCATGGTGTCGACGATGCTGAGGTGGGATCCCAGAGAGGGACCCACCCGGAGGAGGAGGCCCCGGAGGTGCCACAGGGCTACATCCCGGACTTCGTACCGGACTCCGCACCGGAACCTGCAGTGGTTCCAGAGTCCGGCGGGCGGCCCCTTCGTAAGAAGGGCAAGACCGTGACGCCAGCGGCCTCCGTCCCACCGGAGGCGCCGGATAACTTGCTGGAGGCGCTCAACGGCGCTTCCATCGAGGAGGAACACCGCATTGTCATGAGTGCGGTGATTTAGAAGGTTCAGCTCGCCAAAAGCGGGCTGATCGAAGCCTGCAGCAGCCTTCTAACAGGCTTTGAGGTAAGAATATTAATATATGTAAAATAGTACCGCATAGACAGTAGCCCCTGATGCTCGGTTCGGTGTTCGGAAAGAAAAGCCGGACTAAGGATCTAAAAAGATATACGCAGGAGTCTAAAAAAATATGTCAATATAGGACTGCAGGCTGCGCTGCTGACCTCTGCCACATTGACTGCGGAGGTCGATGCTTTGAATCAAAGCCTCGAGCGGTCCGAGAACGAGCTCGGCCATGCCAAGAAGCAGCTCGAGGACAGGGAAGGTGAGTAACACCTTACTAAAGTTGTACCTTACAGAAAAGGATTTGGTTGCAAGAGAAATGACAAGGATAACGTGGGTACTTCAGGGGCCACGAACGAGGTGGCGACCCTGAAGGAGGCGGTGTCCGCGGCCGAACGTAATGCGGCCGTGGAGTGTGATGGGCGAGAGAAGCAAGAGGCGCGGGTGGCGGAGGTACAGCAGGAGCTCCAGGCTCCTGTGGAAAAGCATGAGAGTTTGGAGCGCGACTCGAAGACTCGAGAGTCCGAGCTTGCATCGGCTCTTGAGAGTGCCAAAGCCGCTAAGGACGAAGCCCACAAGGCCCTTCAGGAAATCGAGGCGTTGAAGAAAATAGCGGCGGGTAAGGCATTTTTCATGCAAAGCAAGCATGTGAATGTGAATTACCTGTTACTTACCCGAATTCGGAGCTCTCCAGGAGCGTTCGCAGATCTGCCCCACAGCGTGTCCGATGACGCCGCTTTCTACAGGGCCGAGGAGGGGAGCTCGACGGAGAAGGTCTTCTGGTCTCAGTATGCTAAGGCCGGACATCCGGTGCCCCTTAGCGACCAGCTGAAGCAGCTGGTCGAGCTCCACAAGGTGGCCGAACAGGCCATGAAGGGCCTCATAGTTCGGCTGTGGCCCAATGAGGCCATGCTTGGGAGCTACTTCGGCCTGGTGCAGCGGCTGGTGGATGCTTGTCCATGTGTTGAGGTCATCAAGCGATCCGCCTGTATTGAAGGTGCCCGTCGGGCCCTTGCCCGTGCTAAGGTGCACTGGGGCAAGATGGATGCCGAGAAGCTTGTGACGGACCCGCCACCACCGGGCAAGGAGTATCGCACGCCCGAGATGTATTATAAGGGTTTCCTGAAGGTTGCCCGCATCATTGCGGGTGAGTGCTCCAATAATGTAATAATTGAGTAGACTTGCATTTTGTTATCCTATGCGCTGAAAACTTTGTTCATATGCGCGAAGCAACTCTTGTTGATTTAAAATATTACCTTCTGTGCGGGTGTTTATCAAATCTGAGAGATGGCAAGTCGTCGGCTTCAGCCCCCATGCCACGAGTGCTGGGGTGTCCGGGATAAACTTGAGCACTCTTGTTCCCATATTTGGGTCCATCTAGGGAAGCGCTCAACACAACGAACGAGGCAACCGGACTTATAATGCTTGAACACTCTCACTTAGCCATAGAATTCTATAATTCTAAATTTCGGCGAAGCCCCTAGTGTTCGAAGGCCGAATTCGGGGCGCTATCCACGCCTGGGCCGGACAAAGCCGGTTCCTCGCTCTAAGCGGCATAAGTCTTTAGGGAGTCGAAAAAACCTCTCGAACAGTGACCGACTCTCTCCTCATCATGACGGTCAGTTTTAGCTTTCTCCACTGAGGCGCTCGCCCAGCTTAACTGGGGCGCAATCGCAGTGGTTCTCTCAGTGCTACCTTAGCCGATACAACGGAACGTAAGGTACCAAAACATGGGAGTCGGGCAAACCCAACTATTGACCCAAGACATGATTCGGAGCCGAAGCATATAGTGCTATAAGTTCGGGGTGCCGCACTTGTGAAAGTGTTCGGACTTATCACACTATAATGTGGGGAACTTTAGCCCCTGGTGTATTTAGCTGTACCAAAGTGTACGGATGCGACATGTCATAAATGAACATATGTATAAGAAAGGAATGCAATTGTAAGCAAAAAGGTGATGCATTGTTTATTCAAGAAATACTGCCATGAATGCAGAACGATACAAGTAGTGCGGTAAGCAAGGGGTGGGACTATTAAACATGTCCCCCTCCAGGGGTAGGCTGCGGAATGGTGTATAAAACAGATTTAATGCTCGTAATGGAGACCACCTAGATATTCGTCGTAGCCTTTCTCCTTCCCTGGCTGTTGCATCGTGAGTTCGGCCGGTCTACTGCCAGACAGGGCCTCTGGTGAACGGAGTCCTATGGGTAAGAAAGAAAAAAAGAAAAAAATAATGACACACTTGGGAGCCCATGGTGTGGTTAAGCCGCATTCTGGCCTGTCGTGGTCGTGCCCCTCCCCCTATGCCCATGGTATCTCCAGAGCGTAATGATGTACACGAAGGACTAGTCTTGCAATTTTGCGAGGGCTGGGGTTGGGGTCGCATTGCTACGCGTGCTCGGAACATGCCAGGTGGTCTTGTTGTAGGTTACTCCGGGCGCGTTTAGCCATGTTCGGTCGCTTAACGGCCGGACTCGAGAATTGCCTTAAGAGGCTGCATTGTACTTCTGCCGCGAGAGCCGCTGTATGTTCCTCCGTTCGGAGGGAGCGTTCAGTGTTTCTGTTGACCGTGATGACTCCTCGAGGGCCTGGCATCTTGAGCTTGAGGTATGCGTAGTGCGGCACTGCGTTGAACTTTGCAAACGCGGTCCGTCCGAGCAGAGCATGATAGCCGCTGCGGAACGGAACTATGTCGAAGATTAACTCCTCGCTTCGGAAGTTATCCGGTGATCCGAAGACCACTTCCAGTGTAACTGAGCCTGTACAATTTGCCTCTACACCTGGTATGACGCCTTTGAAGGTCGTCTTTGTGGGTTTAATCCTTGAGGGGTCTATGCCCATCTTGCACACTGTGTCCTGATAAAGCAGGTTCAGGCTGCTGCCGCCGTCCATCAGGACTCTGGTGAGGTGAAATCCATCGACGATTGGGTCTAAAACCAAAGCGGCGAATCCACCGTGGCGGATGCTGGTGGGGTGGTCCCTTCGATCAAAAGTGACCCGGGCAGGAGGACCATGGGCTGAACTTCGGGGCGACTGGCTCCATCGCGTATACGTCCCTGAGTGCATGCTTCCGCTCCCAGTTGGGTATGTGGGTTGCGTATATCATGTTCACCGTCCACACTTGTGGGGGGAAACCCTTCTGTCCTCTATTGTTCGGCGGTCGGGTCTCTTCTTCGTCATCGCTATGCAGCCCCTTGCCATTGTTTTCGGTAATTAGCTTGCCTGCCTGCTTGAATACCCAACAGTCCCTGTTGGTGTGGTTGGCTCACTTTTTGGGGGTGCCGTGTATCTGGCACGAGTGATCGAGTATTCGGTCCAAATTGGACGGACCCGGAGTAGTTCTTTTGAATGGCTTCTTCCGCTGACCGGGTTTGGAGCCTCTGAATCCGGCATTGACTGCCGTATCCTCATTATTGTCGCCGTTAATGCAGCGTTTGTTCTTGTTGCGACGCGACCTGCCGTTGCGGTCCTTGGTATCCGGACTGCCAGAATTTTTGCTGAGGTTGTTGCTGCGGGCTAGCCAGCTGTCCTCTCCCGCGCAGAAGCGGGTCATGAGTGATGTGAGGGCAGCCATGGATTTCGGCTTTTCCTGTCCCCGGTGCTGGGCAAGCCACCCGTCGCGGATGTTATGTTTGAAGGCCGTGAGGGCCTCCGCATCCGGATAGTCGACGATTTGATTTTTCTTAGTTAGGAACCGTGTCCAGAATTGTCTGGCCGATTCGTCTGGCTACTGAATTATGTGGCTTAGGTCGTCAGCGTCTGGTGGTCGCACATACGTGCCCTGGAAGTTATGAAGGAACGCGGCTTCCAGGTCCTCCCAACACCCAATTGATTCTGCTGGCAAGCTGTTAAGCCAATGCCGAGCTGGTCCTTTAAGCTTGAGTAGGAGGTATTTGATGGCGTGGAGATCATCACCGCGGGCCATGTGGATATGAAGGAGATAGTCTTCGATCCAAACCGCGGGGTCTGTTGTGCCATCATAGGATTCAATATTCACGGGTTTAAACCCTTTTGGGATTTGATGATCCATTACTTCATCTGTGAAGCATAGTGGGTGTGTGGCGCCTCTGTATTGGGCTATATCACGATGGAGCTCAAGCGAGCTTTGTCTATTGTGTTCGGCCCGGCCGGACTTGCTGTGTCCGGCGAGACGGTTGTCGTCACGTATCATGGGGCACCCACACGATCCGTAGATCGATCTTGATTGTCTTGCCTTATCCTCCAATATATCTCGCAAGTCCAGAGCGTTCCCCTATGGCCTTGTATTTTTCGAGCGATGCCGGGGTACAGTTCTAGTGGAGGGCCTAGAGGCCTCTCTGTCGCGGCCACGAGGTGGTCGGTCAGCCATATTGTGCGCTGGTTTGTATGCCTCCTCCTCTAATCGGGGGAGCAAGTTGCGTTTGGGGTAGCTTTTGGAGGGGCGTTCGAGCTCATGCTCTTCGGCCGCAAGGACTTCAGTCCATCTGTCGGCTAGCAGATCTTGATCAGCTCTAAGCTGTTGCTGCTTTTTCTTGAGGCTGTTTGCCGTGGCCATAAGCCTGCGTTTAAAACGCTCTTGTTCGATGGGATCCTCAGGCACGACAGATTCGTCGTCGTCGAGGCTTGCCTTGTCTCCTGAGGGAGGCATGTAATTATCATCCTCTACCTCTTCGTCTGCCGCTCTCTCATGAGGGCTGGCTTCTCCGTCCTCCTGTGCTGAATCTTGCTGGAGGGGGTTGTCTCCGGCACTGTCCGGGTATTGTTATCTTCGGTGCCGGAATATCCATTCTTGCTGTGGCGGGATTTAGAGCAGCGCCGCTGACGCCGGCGCTTGGGCTGTTTCTTGGAGGGGTCTTCCTCCGCTGTTCCCTCGCCATTCCCATCCTTTGGGATATCCACCATGTATATGTCATATGACGAGGTGGCTTTCCAGTGCCCAGTAGGCGCTGGTTCTTGGTCGTCTCCGGCATCATCGTCCATACCGTCGATGTCTTCGGAGTCGAAGTCTAGCATGTCGGTTAAATCGTCGACAGTGGCTACTAAGTGGGTGGTGGGTGGGCCTTGAATTTCTTCGTCGTCCGCATCCCAACCGTCCTGACCGTGGTCCGGCCAGGGCTCTCCTGATAACGAGAGATACTTTAGCGAATTCAGAATGTCGCCGAAAGGTGAGTGCTGAAAGATGTCCGCGGCGGCGAACTCCATGATCGGCGCCCAATCGGATTCGATTGGAGGAGGCGTAGGAGGTTCGGAGTCCGGCAAGGAGTCCGGCACCTCGGAGTCACGAGCTTCACAAGGGACAAGGTCAGTATTCAGCTCTATCGCCGTAGAGGTTGCAGCCCCCGAGGCGGTGTCTAACCACCCGTCCTCGATCTGCACAGCCTGCTCCGAATTGAGGGTCGGAGCGGACTCATGTGCGGCCTCCAGGGCACTTTCCGGCAGCAGAGCTAAATCATGCCCATCGTGACAGTGCGGCGTGCTCGGCTGTGGCTCGAATCCATCGAAGATCAAGTCTCCGCGGATGTCAGCCATGAAGTTCAGACTTCCAAATCTGACCTGACGGCCAGGGGCGTAGCTTTCGATCTGCTCCAGATGGCCAAACGAATTGGCTCGCAGTGCAAAGCCGCCGAATACGAAGATCTGTCCGGGGAGAAAAGTCTCACCCTGGACAGCGTCGTTGTTGATGATCAAAGGAGCCATCGAGCCTATCGGTGATGACACAGAGGAACTCTCAATGAAAGCACCAATGTCGGTGTCAAAACCGGCGGATCTCGGGTAGGGGGTCCCGAACTGTGCGTCTAGGCGGATGGTAACAGGAGACGAGGGACACGATGTTTTACCCAGGTTCGGGCCCTCTTGATGGAGGTAAAACCCTATGTCCTGCTTGATGAATATTGATGATGTGGGTATTACAAGAGTAGATCTACCACGAGATCAAGGAGGCTAAACCCTAGAAGCTAGCCTATGGTATGATTGTTGTTGTGGCCTACAGACTAAAACCATCCGGTTTATATAGACACTGGAGAGGGCTAGGGTTACACAGAGTCGGTTACAATGGTAGGAGATCTACATATCCGTATCGCCAAGCTTGCCTTCCACGCCAAGGAAAGTCCCATCCGGACACGGACGAAGTCTTCAATCTTGTATCTTCATAGTCTTGGAGTCCGACTGATGATGATCGTTCGGCTATCCGGACACCCCCTAGTCCAGGAATCCCTCACCCACCGTTTGCTATTTTCTCGAGAGAAACCACTAGTGAAATCTACGCCACCCCGGTCTATTGCCTATCATATATTTTTAGATCTATATTGGTATTTGTGTTCCCAATTTATTTGCCTCTTTTGTTTCATATCTATATTATCAAAAACCCAAAAATATATCGCTGAGTTTTATTTGCCTTTATTTTATTTGGATCTATCAATGTACCTATTTATCATATTTTACCATCTTCGAGGGATTGACAACCCCTCTTACGTGTTAGGTTGCAAGTATTTGTTATTTGTGTGCAGGTGCTTTTACATAGTGTTGATTGGTCCTCCTACTAGATTGATAACCTTGGTTTCTGAGGGAAATACTTACTATTGTTGTGTTGTATCATCCCCTCCTCTTCGGGGAAATACCAACGCAGATACAAGCAATCACTTACCGAAGGATGAATGCTATGATAATAGATATGATCCCTTGGATTCATTTGAAACATCCCTTTTTGATGAAATTGATGCTTGCTATGCTTGTGTCCATGATGCCAATAAGAATTATGATTATGGAGATGAATTTGCTATCGTTCCTTATGTTAAGAATGAAATTGTTGCTATTGCACCCACACATGATAGTCCTATCATCTTTTTGAATTCTCCCAACCACACCATATCAGAGAAGTTTGTGCTTATTAAGGATTATATTGATAGGTTGCGTTTTACTACTACACATGATGATTTTAATGGAAATGATATATATGTGCTTGCTGCTCCTACTTGCAATTATTATGAGAGAGGAACCACATCTCTGCCTCTCTATGTTTCCTACATGATAAAACTGCAAGAAACTATTTATACTATGCATTGGCCTTTACTTTGTGTGCATGAATTGTTCTTTTATGACATGCCAATGTGTAGGAAGAGAGTTGGACTTCGACATTGCATGATAAATGTTTCTTTGTGCTCACTGCTAAAATACAAGTCATTGCTAATTAAAATTGGCTTTGATATACCTCGGAATCCGGGTGGATCCATTACTTCGGCACTTTATGCCTAGCTTAATGGATTTAAAGAAAGCTCTGCTAGGGAGACAACCCAGAAGTTTTAGAGAGTCATTTACTTTTGTTGTGTGCTTTTATAAAGTTCTAAAACAAAAAAATATAGAGGGTAACCTAAAACTTTTCAAAAACAAAAGTGAAAGTGAGAAAGAGAAGCACCATTGAAGTGAGGGATATCCTTGAACTTGTTCATGCCCATGGAAACTTTGTGAATCTTGAATTACATAAACTTTTCAACAAAAATAATTATCCCCTTGTACAAATCCATTTTATTACAAAAATAATGTGCCAAGATTTTCCTTTAGGATGTTTAGCTCTCTTGTTTGGTATGTGCAGTGCAAAAACAGAAACCTTGTTGTAGTGCATGAATTTACATTTTTACCGGAATGTCAAATGTTTCTGAAATCTTTACACGGTACTGCTATGATTTTTTTTATTTTGTCCTAACTTTTTAGAATTTTTGGAGTTACATAAGTATGGTCAAAGTTCAGATTAGTACAGATTGTTCTATTTTTGACAGATTCTGTTTTTCATTGAGATGTTTGCTTGTTTTGATGAATCTTTGGATTGTATCGGGTGGTATAAGCCATGGTGAAGTTAGAATACAGTAGGGATAATGCAATAATAAAATATGAATGGGTTTGCTACAGTATTGAAGTAGTGATTTGCTTTATTATACTAACAGATCTCACAAGGGTTTGTTAAGTTTTGTGTGATTGAAGTTTTCAAATTTTTGGTGGATGAAGGAATAAGGAGTGGCAAGAGCCTAAGCTTGGGGATGCCCGAAGCACCCCAAGATAATATTCAAGGACTCCCAAGAAACTAAGCTTGGGGATGCCCCGGAAGGCATCCCCTCTTTCTTCTAACGACCATCGGTAATTTTACTTGGAGCTATATTTTTATTCGGTACATTATATGCGCAAATTCTTGGAGCGTCTTTTGTGTTTATTTTTTCCTTTTCTTTTGTGCACCATGCTGGTATGAGATTGTCCTTGGTTGATTTATAGAATGCTCATTGCACTTCACTTATATCTTGTGAGTATGGCTTTATAGAATGCTTCATGTACTTCACTTATATCATTTGAAGTTTGGATTGCATGTTTCTATACATATGGAAAACCATTATTTGTAAAATGCTCTTTTGCTTCACTTATATTTATTAGAGCGTGGGCAAGTGTTTTATAGAATAAACGGTCATGCTTCACTTATATCTCTTCACTTATATATATTTAGAGAGTCAACAGGAATTGGTTATTCACATGGTTAGTCAGAAAATCCTACATGAAACTTGTAGCTGAATATGATATGTTTGATTCCTTGAAATAGTTTTGCGATATAGAGATGGTAATATGTGGGAAGTACTAGTGAATGATTGTGTTTTAGTAAGAATATTGGTGTTAAGGTTTGTGATTCCCTATGCATGCACGTAAAGTCCGTAGTTATGTAATGAAGTTATATCCTACTTATGGTGCATTACTCAGTGTTAGTTATGTTCAATGCACATTTATGACCGTTTTCGCTTTTCTGTTGGTTGCTTCTCAATCTATTTTCTAGCCTCCATTTGTTCTAAGCGGGAATGTTGCTTGTGCATCCAATTCCTTAAACTTAAAGTTTTGCCAAATGAGTCCACCATACCTACCGATATGCGGTACTTACGTGCCATCCCAAGTAAATTTGCTTGTGCCAACTCAAAATATTCAAAATAAATTTCTGTTTTGTGTGCTCGTACCGCTCATGTGGCGGCAGGAGTTGGCCGATATCTTCCATGTTAGGCGGGTTATGTCATGATGGGTGTTTATTCGCTTGTCGTTGCACGAGAAAGTGGCATGTAATAGAGATGCCCAGTCCCACAATGAATAAAAAATAATAATAACAAAATTCCTTGGAAAGTGTTGGTATGGAAGGCACCCGTGGATACGGCTAGCCATGGATTGCTAAAGAATTGTGGAAAGGAAATGAACTTTAGTTTTTGCTCGGGAACCGCATATAATGTGTCTAGCATGGTAGATTTTGGGAACTCTCGGTCGTACCTTAATGTCGGTGTCAAAACCGGTGGATCTCGGGTAGGGGGTCCCGAACTGTGCGTCTAAGGCTAATGGTATAACAGGAGGCGGGGGACACAATGTTTACCAGGTTCGGGCCCTCTCAATGGAGGTAATACCCTACTTCCTACCTGATTGATCTTGATCATATGAGTATTACAAGAGTTGATCTACCACGAGATCGTAGAGGCTAAACCCTAGAAGCTAGCCTATGATTATGATTGTTGTTGTCCTACGGACTAAACCCTCCGGTTTATATAGACATCGGAGGGGGCTAGGGTTACATAGAGCCGGTTACAGAGAAGGAGATCTACATATCTGAATTGCCAAGCTTGCCTTCCACACAAAGAGAGTCCCACCCGGACACATGACGAAGTGTTCAATCTTGTATCTTCATAGTCCAACAGTCTGGCCAAAGTATATAGTCCGGCTGTCCGAGGACCCCCTAATCCAGGACTCCTTTGTAGCCCCTGAACCAGGCTTCAATGACGATGAGTCCGGCACGCAGATTGTCTTCGGCATTGCAAGGCGGGTTCCTTCTCCGAATACTCCATAGAAGATTTTGAGCACAAGGATCGTGTCCGGCTCTGCAAAGCAAATTCCACATACCATCGTTGAGAGTACAATATTCTACAAATCCAATCTGCTGACAACTTTTCATAGCGTGACATCAGGCTGCGGCGCGGTCATTATTCGAACCGTTTTCCAACATGCTACCGCACATATCGCGAGGCGGTTTTATTGGCACGTGTTATCGAAGCAGAGATCGTGTCCCCTTATCACGGGATTCTCATCAATATGGGTGTGGGTAACCCAACCGCGCCATCAACGCGGCGCTTGGGGAATAAGCGAGTCTACCGGGCAAGTGGGGAGGCGCAGGATCCCTGCCGCCTTTATAAAGAGATAAGGGCTCCCCCTTTTCACCCACGCCTTCTTATTCCTTTACTCATCCATTCTCCCTCGCTCGAGCTCTAGCGCCCAAGCCGTCTCCTTCTCCGCAAAGTCATTCGAAGTATGTCTAGAGATGGAGGCAAATGGATGGCCTCCTCCATTAAGGAGGAGGATATCACGAAGCTTCGGGAGGCCGGATACCTAGCTGCAGACATTGCGCACCGGCTCCCTATCGAAGGGCAGATCATCCCTACCCTGAAGCCTCTGGAAAGGGTAGTGTTTCCCTCTCACTTTGTCCGCGGACTGGGATTCCCCCTTCAACCATTTGTCCGCAGGCTCATGTTTTACTATGGGCTGGAATTCCATGATCTGGCCCTCAATTTCATCCTCAACATCTCGGCGTTTATCGTCGTGTGTGAGGCCTTCCTACGCATTACGCCCCACTTCGGCCTGTGGCTGAAGACCTTCAACTTGAAGCCGAAGGTGGTGGTCGGCCAGCAAGCGGAGTGCGGAGGCGCCATGGTGGGCAAAATGCCCAATGTCACATGGCCCGAAGGCTCCTATGTGGAGACCATGAAGGGGTGGCAATTGGGGTGGTTCTACATCACCGAGCCGCGCGACACCAACTGGGTAGCGGCCCCCAAATTTCGATCTGGCATCCCCATGCGGCTCACTTCCTGGAAAGAGAAGGGCCTAGCCTAGGGCTCATCGGTGGAGCTAACCGGACTTCAGACCTGCCTAAAAAATATGATAAGCAAGAGAATCAAGCTTGTCAACGTGGTCCAGGTCATGCTCTTCCGCCGGATCCTTCCGTGTCAAAGACGGGCTTTCAATATGTGGGAGTTCGACCCGGCCGAACACCAGACAATGCGAGAGCTCTTCGACACAACGCACAAAGATGTCTAGAAGGTGCCGTTCAAGGCTGCCGAGGTACCTCCTCCCATAACTGAGGATCGCGGACTCGGTGCAAAGCGCCCCGCCAATCCGGTAAGCTCTTTATATTTTGCAAGACGTTCCTTTCCCAGTATATTCATGGGAGGAATCTAAGCCTCCATGCCAATTTAACAGGACTGGGTAGTGATAGCGGAGCGGATTGACTGTCCAGCTCCACTACCCGAAGATCCAGCAACGCCCCTCTTGATGAAGATGCTATTTCCGGCGCCCTATGAGGTGCCGGGGAAGAAGGCCAAGAAGAAGGCCGAGGGGACCAGGAAAGGTCTCCGGCGCAAGGTTGTATCGGACTCATCGTCTGAAGACACCGAAGCGCGCTCCTCCAACGAAAACGAGGAGGAGTGAGGGAGTCCTGGACTAGGGCGTGTCTGGATAGCCGAACTATCATCATTGGCCGGACTCAAACACTATGAAGATACAAGATTGAAGACTTCGTCCCGTGTCCGGAGGGGACTTTCCTTGGCGTGGAAGGCAAGCTTGGCAATATGGATATGTAGATCTCCTACCATTGTAACCGACTCTGTGTAACCCTAGACCTCTCCGGTGTCTATATAAACCGGAGGGTTTTAGTCCGTAGGACGAACAACAATCATAACATAGGCTAGCTTCTAGGGTTTAGCCTCCTTGATCTCGTGGTAGATCTACTCTTGTACTACCCATATCATCAATATTAATCAAGCAGGAGTAGGGTTTTACCTCCATCGAGAGGGCCCGAACCTGGGTAAAAACATCGTGTCCCTTGTCTCCTGTTACCATCCGCCTAGACGCACAGTTCGTGACCCCCTGCCCGAGATCCGCCGGTTTTGACACCGACATTGGTGCTTTCGTTGAGAGTTCCTCTGTGCCGTTGCAATCAGGAAGGATGCCTCGTCCCGTCTTTAAAGACGGCACCATTGCCAAAAGAGCTTTGGCCATCGGCCAAACTATCCGGCTAGGCGGTTTTCTTATGACCGCCTATTCCGCCGCCTCGCTGACGATGACCTCTTGGGTCATCAAAAGCGATCTTCACGTCAACTCGGAATTTTCCGAGCAGCTAGATCCGATGGAGCTCTCCTCCTTAAAGGAGCTCTTGGATCGCATCGCCGCCTTGGGAGTCGCTAAAGACTACGATCAGATTGGGCTTAAAACCGATCTGAGAGAGATCAACTCTCCCGAGGCTTCCCACCATGTTGCTTTGGTGGAAGAACAGCACGGCGACTCTTCTCCTACATTAAGGACAAGTTATGTCCAAATTCCCGACCCCTCCATGCCAGATTCTCGCGGAGGGACGGACGTCAACCGAGCACTGAACCTAAAGTCAGGCAGCAGGCCAGATTTGTCGGAGAACGTCCAACAACCCAAGCTTCCTAGTTCGGAAACTTTTCGGCCCTTGAGTCTTAGATTGGACGGGGTTCCGAATTTAATTCCACACGCCCACCCGAACACAAGAGATCTATCTCGAATCCGGCAAGAGCCCGCTGAAATAGTACAGCATTACTGGGCCAGATTCCTCCTGGTTATGGACAGGATAAAGGACTGCCGTGAGGAAAGCGCAATCTCAATCTTCTGCAACAATTGCACGGACAAGGTAATCATGAACGCCATAAGTCATCGTGAAATTACACGCTTCTCTGACTTGGCATCCATAGTACAAAAGTACTGTGCGATGGAGAGTGCCTCGAAAACCGAAACCAAATTTTGGGACAATCCGGCTCCGAACACAACCCTAGTCCGAAATAAAAAGGTGCATCATATTCAAGCACCTGGGTTAAAAACCAAAAAGCAAAAAACCCCTAAAGGGCACGGAACCGCACTGGAGGGATGGCTCAGCGGACCCTTCAAAATCCATAGTACAGAGGGCGCCACTCCAACACATAGCCTTCGAGCATGTTGGATACTACGGCAGGTGGCCAAAAGTGGCGAAGAGCTTCTAGCCCCAGAGAACCAGCCCAGCAGTACCAGTACGGTATTAACAGTCTTCAAGACTTTCGCATCAAATAATATGCGGAAACGAACACTCCGCAGCCTCGCTGAAGTCTACCAAGTAGCAACAATAAATCCATGGAGCGACACGGCTATTACCTTTAACGCCAATGACGAACCTAAATTCCGAACAGCCCGAGCACCAGCCGCATTGGTCCTCAGTCCAATAGTGGACAACTTTCGCCTTACTAAGGTACTCATGGATGGCGGCAGCGGACTAAACCTCATCTATGAGGAAACCCTTCGAAAAATGGAAGTAGACTGGAGCCGCATTGAGCGAAGCAACACAAGCTTCAGAGGAATAATCCCTAGTCGGGATGCATGCTGCACAGGAAAAATAACACTCGATGTAGTATTCGGATCGCCGGACAACTACAGGTCCGAGGAGATCACGTTCGATGTGGCCCCGTTCAGCAGCGGATACCACGCTTTACTAGGACGAGAGGCATTCACAATTTTTCAAGCTATACCCCATTACGGGTGCATGAAGCTCAAAATGCCCGGGCCCAACGGAATCATCACCATCGCCAGTGATCCGGACGTAGCGCTCCGCGCTGAAAATAAGACAGCCACACTAGCCCTAAAGGCGTTATCTGAAGCCCTAGCGGCCGAGGAACTCACAGCGCTGCGCTCCATGGTGGACACGGATGACGTGATACTTGACAAAAGATCCAAGTCCGCCTCTTTTAAGCCAGCAGACGAAATAGTCAAATTCCAAGTCCATCCAATGGACCCTACAAAAACGGCCTCCATTGTGGCACAATTAAACCCTGATGTAGACGCCGCACTATGAGAATTCCTTCGGGAAAATTGGGACATCTTTGCCTGGCACCCTTCAGACATGCCAGGAATCCCACGCCGGTTGGTAGAGCACAACCTAAATATCCTAAAAGGATTCAAGCCAGTCAAACAGGCTCTTCGGCAATTTTCCAAACCCAAAAGACAGGCAATGGGAGAGGAGCTAGCCAAACTATTAGAAGCCGGATTCATCAGAGACATAAAACATCCGGACTGGCTAGCAAACCTGGTAATGGTACCAAAGAAGGACAAATCATGGCGCCTGTGTGTCGATTTCAAGGACCTTCACAAGGCTTGTCCAAAGGATCCTTTCCCCCTTCCCCGCATTGATCAAATTATCGATGCTACCGCAGGGCACGATTCATTGTGCTTCCTCGAGGCATACTCCGGCTACCATCAAATCAAGATGGCGGAGCCAGACCAAGCCGCAACGGTATTCATTACTCCATACGGACCATTCTGCTTCAACACAATGCCCTTCAGGCTCAAAAACGCCGCAACATATCAGCGCATGATTCAGACATGTCTGGCAACCCAAATCGGCAAAACAGTGGAGGCATACGTAGACGATGTGGTCGTCAAGTCTAAACACGTCGAAACTCTAGTAGACGATTTGAGGCTCACATTTGACAACCTCCGAGCATATGACATTAAGCTCAACCCAGAAAAATGCGTTTCCGGCGTACCAGCCGGAAAGCTCTTGGGCTTCATTGTATCCGGTAGAGGAATTGAAGCAAACCCAGCCAAGATCTGAGCTCTGTCACAATTGGATATCCCAAAGGACCTCAAGCAAATACAAAAATTGACTAGATGCATGGCGTCTCTAAGCCGCTTCATCTCCCGCTTGGGAGAGAAGGCATTACCCCTTTATCGCCTCCTCCGGCGCACCGAACACTTCGACTGGACGGATGCCGCCACGGCCGGACTCGAAGAAATAAAGGCCATATTGGCAACAAATCCGGCCCTGGCCGCACGCAACTTGGGCGAACCAATGTTATTATATATCGCGGCAACACATCAAGTTGTAAGCGCGGTGCTCGTCGTCGAACGAGAAACGGAAGGACACAAATTCCCTCTTCAAAAACCAGTGTACTACATATCCAATGTCCTAACTCCATGCAAGTCCCGGTATCCACATTATCAAAAGATAGCGTACGTGGTGCTCATGGCATCCCGGAAGCTGCGACACTACTTTCAAGAGTGTTCGATAATAGTAGCCTCCGAAGTACCTCTTAACGACATTATAAACAACCGCGACACGACTGGCAGGATTGCAAAATGGGCTATCGAGCTCCTACCATTCGACATAACCTATAAACCACGACGAGCTATCAAGTCGCAAGTTTTGGCCAACTTCATCGCTGAATGGACCAAAGCCGAACTCCCTAAAGAGTACGGCGCATACTCCAATTGGATCACGCACTTCGACGGCTCCAAAATGTTGGCCGGCCTAGGGGCTAGCATCGTCCTGACGTCCCCAACCGGAGACATAGTCCAATACGTACTCCAGATAATGTACATGGACTCCAACAACGCAGCCGAATAAGAGGCCCTTCTACATGGCCTCTGGATGGCGGTCTCCATGGGCATTAAACGCCTAGAGGTGCGGGGGGATTCGAACCTCACGATATCCCAAATAAATGTAGACTTCGACGCCAAGGATCCGAAAATGGCAACTTACCATAACGCCGTTCTGAAAATGTCAGCTCGGTTTGAAGGGCTTGAATTTCACCATATAGCCCGGGATAATAATCAAGCGGCGGACGTATTGGCACGCATCGGCGCAAAGTGCGATGCCGTCCCTCCCAACATCTTCCTGGAACGACTTTTCAAGCCATCCGTACTATGGGAAGGGGAGTCCGGAAACAACAATCTGGACCCAACCGCACCGCCCGACACCGCACATTCTGACACAATCGATGGTTCTGCCAAAGAAATAACACCTTCAGCCCACGAAATAATGGCAGTCATTGCCCTGTGGACCGAGCCATTCCTAGCTTACCTAACTAGGCAGGAACTTCCCGAGGACCAAAATGAGGCCCGCTGCATAGTACGGTGATCTAAAGCCTATAAGGTCCATGAGGGAGAGCTCTATAAGAAAAGCATAACCGGAGTCCTTCAAAGGTGTATCTCCGAAGAGGAAGGGCGAAATCTTCTGGCTGAAATTCATGCCAGACTCGGTGGGCACCACGCCGCAGCCCGGGCCCTTGTAAGCAAAGCCTTCCGTACAGGATTTTATTGGCCAACGGCCCGGGCAGACGCTCAGAATTTAGTCCAACGATGCGTCGGTTGCCAGCTCTTTGCTAATCAAAACCACATGCCTCCCACCGCCCTAAAAACTATACCCATCACCTGGCCGTTCGCGGTCTGGGGGCTTGACATGGTTGGACCCCTTAAAGGAGGAACCCACAAGAAAAAATACCTATTGGTCATGGTGGATAAATTCACCAAATGGATAGAGGCCAAGCCAGTTAAGACGGCCGAATCCGGACCCGTGATAGACTTCATATCAGGGGTAGTACACCGTTACGGCGTCCCCCATAGAATCATCACTGACAACGGCACGAACTTCACGGCCGACGAGGTCAAACTCTGGTGCAAAAACATGGGCATCAAGCTCGACTACGCTTCAGTCTATCACCCTCAAACTAACGGTCAAGTCGAACAAGCAAATGGTCTAATCATGAGCGGCATCAAACCCAGACTAGTGCGGTCCCTTAAGGAATCCAACACGCACTGGGTAGAGGAGCTCGACTCCGTACTCTGGGGGCTATGGACCACGCCGAACCGCACTACCGGATTCACACCATTTTTTATAGTATATGGCACAGAGGCAGTTTTTCCCTGCGACATAATTCATGACTCACCTCGCGTGCGCTTGTACGAAGAAAGAGAAGCCAAGCTGGAACGGCAGGACAGTTTGGACGCCTTAGAGGAGGAGCGTGACGTGGCAAAAGCTCGTTCCGCATTCTATCAACAACAGGCTTGAAAATATCAAAGCAGAGAAGTACGGGCCAAAACTTACAATGTTGGCGAACTAGTTCTACGCCTGCCGGACAAGAAAAAGGACAAACTCAAGCCCAAATGGGAAGGTCCTTTCATCATCGACCAAGTCCTGACCGGCGGAGCGTACCATCTGCGGAACGCATCGGATAACCGACTCGAGCCAAACCCATGGAACACAGCCCGTCTCCGTAGATTCTACGCCTTGCGCCGGACTCTGAGTTCGTCTCCCTCCCCCGTCTATATTTTATACTTTAACTGTCTTTTGTCCCCCCCTTTTTTTCTTTTTTTTCTCACGGGCCTTCGGTGGCTCGTCTGCGCATTGTTCGCACACACTTGACGTGCTACTCGCACTCATTATACCTGGGGGCTTCTTTCACAGAAGCTTATTTATACGGGCTTTATACCCAATACATGTGTCACACTTCCGCATGTACCTTTTATTCACCATTATATGCATCGATATGACTTAAGTTTTGGCCAAGCTGGGTTGCCTGGCTCCTGTGCTTACCCCTACATTCCCGATTGTTCGGCTAGGAGGTAAAGGGAGCACCTCTGCGATTGTTACTGCCGGGTCAGCTGGATGTGTACCTCAGACTGGGTGAAGCCGAAAGCTAGCGTTCTTAAGGGAATATTCGGTCGGTGAATTGAAAGATGATTTCTTACCTATTTATTTATCTGCCCCCAGATGCTTTCCTGCTTTTTTCGCAGTCCAGACATGCACTTTAGGGCATGCCTCCGAGGGAAAGGAACCCCTAACGGAACTATTCTCCCTGGAAGATGTTTCTTACTAACCATGTAATATAACATAACTAGTTGGGCACCTGTCTGATAAAGCACTAATGACCCCTACGCCTGGTCTCCATGCATGCCCCGGTTTTTACATAACCATGAGGGTATTCGGACACACTCCGGACTGTCGGGTCCCGAGGTTGAAGCGAAAAGGTCCCAATGACAAACGATCTACAATCCGGCTAGAAGGCATTTTTCATGTCATTTAAAATTACATAGTCAAGCTGACTGATGGTATTCCTCTTCGATACCATCTAATAAACTGTCTAGTTTACAGTCCTGCTATGAATACTTTGCGGCCAACTCTACTTGGTCGTACACTAAGCTCACAGGGATCTCCTTCCCATCGGGCCCCATAGGTCCGACCTCGGCCATATGGTTGGGGTCAGCCTTCACATACCGTGTCTTCACCATGGACCAGGCCTTCCTGGAGCCTTGACGGCAGGACGATATTTTCCATAACCGGAAGAGTCGTCGTGCTCCCTGAAGCTTCTCCGCAAGCTCTCCAAGACCCTCGGGCAGGGACATGGAAGGCCACAAGGCCTGGGTGACTCCGCTCATCACCTGCCGAACACGTTCGTGCAGTTGCAGCAGCTCGAGAAGTAGGTCACCCGTTGAACCGGGCATTTCCTCCGCAGGATGACCTGTGAGCACGCCTACAGACACATTTCTGTCAATTGACTTCCTCGCCGAACTCTTCTTTTCAAAAAAGTTTGCTCAAGCACTTACTATAAATGTCGCGACGAAGCCGCCGATTCTCCTTCACGGAGTCAGGCAGCTGGGCCCGAACATCTTTTAGTTCCTTACCCAGCTGGGTGTTGGAATCTTGGAGTTTGTTCCTCTCTTGCTGCACCCTCCTAAGCACCTTCTCGCCGGCCTTCAGCTGGCGTAGTAGCTGTTGCTTGTCCGGATCTAGTCCGGTGCCATCTGCAATTTTATTGTCAGACTTATACACACGCCGCACTTCACAAACTACTTATCTTTCAAAGTATGTATTACCAGAGGGGGTCTCTGTGGCTCCCCCTGTGGCGATTAGTGCGGCCTCAAGATGGGCCTTGCACTCTTGAAGCTCCTGGGACAGATGGGTATTCTTTTCTGAAAGTTCCTGCAAAACAAATGATCCTTAAATCAGTTATTCTAACTATTTTAAGTCTCGGGGGCTACTAATATGTATAAATGGTCAACATTCACTCACTCGTATGTCTTTCACATACTGCTCCATGGCTTTGGTTAGACCATCTCAAGCAGCACGGAGGTGCGCATCTCCCGCATTAAAGGCATCCAATGCCTCCAGGGAGAAACACGCGTCACGAAGAACTGTCCGGCGGCGCCTATGATTCATGGTGCTCTCCACCTCAGATCTGGTGGCGGACATCCTATCGGCATCCTCTATTGGAGGAGCACCCGGCGCACGCCTTGTGTTCGCCTCCCCCTCCGGACCAGGCGTTGGAGCCTGGCTGGCGGAGGCTCGATTGGCAACCTCTCCGGACACAGTCCGGCGTGCGCTCTTTCTCCTGGAAAAATCATGAGCGTTAATATACCTCCCAGGAATCTTTCCTTTAAACACGGTGGTGCGTCATACCGCTGCGATGACGTTTCGATTCGTGCCGCACTCCTTTTCCGCCTGCTGGGCCGAGCTGCCCCTTGTTGGCCAGCCACCGCGGGTTCGGCTTCCCACCTCAAAGGCACCTCCTGCGGAACACCATTGGAATACAGTGATTAGAGATAAGCATGGATGAGTAATGGTACCAGGACTCTAGTCACAGTTACCTGGGAAACCGGAGATATTCCGGGGTAGTCGGCCGTAATGGCGACCAAAGCATTGTCAATGCTAAGTTGGTGGAACACCCCATCGATCAGCTCCACCTTTATGTCCGGATCCTCTTCAGAGGCCGGATCTAGGGTCGTTCCGGATCCTCGGGCTGTGGAGCCAGGCTGTGTATGTCCTCCACGGCCCGGCGCAGTTCCTGCGTCGAAATCACAAAGTAAGATACTTAACTTTGGGAATATGGACCGGGTAGGTAAACGTCCGCTTACCCAGCGTCGAGGGTTATTCATGGAAAATCCATTCAATGGACTAGCACGGAGGAAGTCCTCCTTCTCCCCTTTGTACAGGCCGGACAGGATCTTCACCAGATCGGCGACCGATCTCGGCCCCTTGCGGCCATGGCGGGTGTCATCATCCTCCCTGTTGAAATCCCACATGGGGTGTCCCCTATACTGGAGCGGCTGCACCCCCCGCATAATGCATGTCCAATCATGGTCAATCCAGAATGAGCCAATAACCTTATTCGGCCCATCAGATATTGGACGTCCCTATCATTCTCCCGTTGAGGGCTCCGCGGGCGCCAACTCAGGCGTTTCTTCAGAGGAGCGTTGCTGAACTCCGGGAGGTCGATCCGTACTGGGTCCGGTAACGGGGCGTCCTCCATCTAAAACCATTCCGAAGGCCAGTCTTCGGACGCTTTCTTCGGGGTTCCGGATAGATATCCGGTCCCGGCGATGCGCCATATTTCGGCTTCGCCCACTTGATATATCGACCCCTCATAAGAACGGGGTACGAGGCAAAATAATCTCTTCCAAACCGCAAAATGGGCCTCGACGCCCAAGAACAGCTCACAAAGGGCCACGAAGCCCGCGATGTGCAGGACGGAGGCAGGCGTAAGGTGGTGAAGCTGGAGCTTATAGAACTCCAGGAGCCCCCGGAGGAACGGATGTATGGGAAATCCGAGTCCCCTTATTAGATAAGGGACGAAGCATACCCGCTCTCCTTTGGAGGGATTGGGGACGCTCTCCGCCTGCTTTCCGCCCTTGTAGGTGGCAAGTCCGGCTCGAACCAGAACCATAAAGGCTGGGGGAAGAAATCCATCTGCTTGGAGCGTCACTAGCTCGCTATGCGGGACTGAACATCTCCCCCAATCTCCTGGCTGAGGGCTTGGAGCGCGAGAGGAGGAGCCGTGTCGACTGTCCATGATGGAGTGGATTTTTGTCAGAGGCGCTTCGATGAATACTTGCGGAAGGAGGATGGTGTGATTCGGATCTAGATCCTCGCCTCTCTTATAGGCAGCTTATTCATGCAGCTAGGGGGTAAAGTGTAAAAATACCCTGGCTTTTCGCATTCGTACGACACGTGGAGGAGGGCCATTATTGGACGTGGAAGCCAAGAAGCGCAGCATTTACAAGAAGCCGGACACTATTCGGCAAGCACATGGAATTTGGAGGAGAACCCGCCTTGCAATGCCGAAGACAATATGCACGGCGGACTCGTCATCATTGAAGCCTGGTTCGGGGGCTACTAAGGGAGTCCTGGACTAGGGGGTGTCCGGATAGCCGAACTATCATCATTGGCCGGACTCCAAGACTATGAAGATACAAGATTGAAGACTTCATCCCATGTCCGGAGGGGACTTTCCTTGGCGTGGAAGGCAAGCTTGGCAATACGGATATATAGATCTCCTACCATTGTAACCGACTCTGTGTAACCCTAGCCCTCTCCGGTATCTATATAAACCGGAGGGTTTTAGTCCGTAGGACGAACAACAATCATACGATAGGCTAGCTTCTAGGGTTTAGCCTCCTTGATCTCGTGGTAGATCTACTCTTGTACTACCCATATCATCAATATAAATCAAGCAGGAGTAGGGTTTTACCTCCATCGAGAGGGCCCGAACCTGGGTAAGAACATCGTGTCCCTTGTCTCCTGTTACCATCCGCCTAGACGCACAGTTCGGGACCCCCTGCCCGACATCCGCCGGTTTTGACACCGACAAGGAGGAAGAGGAAATCCCTCCCCCAACCGGGGGGGTGATAAGAAGAGGAAGGCCGCCCCGGCTGGGGTGGCCGAAGGGTCCAAGAAGGGAAAGACCCTCCCTCCGGACCACTCCACCATAGCTGCCTACAACGGCAAGGAGTGGTTGCCCAGGGACAAGCCCCTGGCGAAGTCGTAAGTATCCAGACACTATAATACTTCCGGCATGTTTTGCTTTATTGCTTCTTATCATGCCAAACATTCTCGTGCAGTCCAGCCAAAGACCATATCGACGTATCCTCTTCGGATGGGTCTCTGGGCCTGTCGGTGATGAATAGCGACTCACTCACGACTGCCTCCTCCCCCAAGCCCGCGCACGACACTGAGGTGTTGTCTCAGAGGATACCGGACCAGGGGGAGACTGTTCTGGAGACGCCCCAAGGCAAAATCCCAGACGCCGGGCACATGGGGGGAAGACCCCCATGGATTCTGATGACGGGGGCCGCAGCAAGTTTGTCCCCTAGCCGGATACTGCTTCGGAACCCCCAGTGGTTCCGGATATGGGCAGGCGGCCTCTCCCTCAGGGGGGCGAGCCGCCCGTGCCGATGACCTCCGTCCATCCAGAGGCATCATATAACATGTTGGAAGCGCTTCGCGGTTCTTCCATTGACGAAGAGCACCGTACCATCATGAGTGCGGTGATCGAGAAGGTCTGGTCCACCAAAAGCGGATTGAATGAAGCCTGCGCGAGCCTCCTAACAGGCTTTGAGGTAAGTAATAAAATTATAAGAAAATATCATAGTATAGACAGTAGCCCATGATGCTCTGTTTGGTGTTCATAAAGAAAGGCCGAATAGAGGATCAAATAATATCCGCAGGAGTCTAATTAGTATGTCTTATGTGAATAATCAGGCGCCGCTGCTGGCACCTGCCGCTCGTACTACAGAGGTCTCCGGACTGAAGCGGCACCTGGAGCGGACCGAGGAAGAGCTCGGCCTCGTGAAGAGTCATGTCGAGCAGAACAAAGGTAAGCGATACCACGTCTTCATATTGATAAAGAAAAAATGGTTTCAGCTTATAGAAGCGTCATGAACTTTAATAGGGGCCACAACTCAAGTGGCGGCCTTTAAAAAGGCGCTGTCCGAGGCAAAAGACAAAGCGGCCAAGGAGAACACCGAGCACGAGAAGCAAGAGGCCCGTATCGACGAGGTCTAGAAAGAGCTCCATGATTTCGTCAAAAGATACGAGTCCTTGGAGCGTGACTCTAAGACGCGAGAGTCCTAGCTTGCTGAGGCCCTCCAGAGCACGCGAGACGCCAACGCCAAAGCCCAAAGGGCTCTCCAGGAGATTCAAGCGGCCAAGAAGATAGCGGCGGGTAAGGCATTCATTATGCAAAGCAAGCATGTGAAGGAGACTTTCCTTTTACTTACCCGAATTCGCGGCTCTCCAGGAGCGTTTGCAGATCTGCTGCGCAGCATATCGGATGCCGCGGAGTTCTATCGGGCTGAAGAAGGGAGCTCGATGGAGAAGTTGTTCTGGTCTCAATATACTGCGACCGAACATCCGATGCTTTTGAGAGACCAGCTGAAGCAACTGGTCGAATTGCACAAGGCGGCCGAACTGGCCATGAAGGACCTTATAGTCCGGATGTGGCCTGCCGAGCCCTTGCCCAGCAGCTACTTCATTCTTGTGAAGTGGCTTGTAAATGCCTGCCCGTGGCTTGACGTCATAAAGCGGTCAGTCTGCATTGAAGGTGCGTGCAGGGCCTTCGCCCGCACAAAAGTGCACTGGGCGAAGATGGATGCCGAGAAGCTGGTGACGGAGGGGCCGCCGAAGGGCAAGGAGCACCGCCACCCCGAAAAGTATTATGACAGTGTCCGGAAGGGCGCTCGCCTTGTGGCGGAGGAATGTGGTAAGGATGTAATATTTGAATGGATGTACTCATTTGATCCTGTAATATGAAAACAAGTTCATTTGCGCTATATAACGCTTGTTGATTTAAAATATTACCTTCTGTGCAGCCGTTTATAAAATCTGAGAGTTGGCCAGTCGTCGGCTTCTGCCCCCATGTAACTAGTACCGGGGTGTTCGGGATAAATCTAAACATTCTTTATCCAAATTTTTGGTCCTTTAAGGAGGTGTTTAGCGCAACGGACAAGGCAATCGGACTATACAGCTTTATCACTCTCACTTAGCCATAGAAGTCTATAATTTTAAATTTTGGCGTAGCCCCTGGTATTCGGAAGGCCGAACTTGGGGTGCTATACATGCCTAAATCGGACAAGGCTGATTCCTCGCACAAAGCGGAAAAAATCTTTAAGGATTTGAGACCTCTCGAATGGAAACCAGCTCTTGCGGCATCATGACAGTCAGTTTTCGGCTTTCTCTACTGAGGTGCTCGTCCGGAAGAACCGGGACACAATCGCAGTAGTTCTCCATGTGCCACTTTAGCCGATGTAGCGGAACGTAAGGCAGCAAAACATGGGAGCCGGGCAAACCCAACTAAGGATGGCAATGGGTAGGGTATGGGCAGGGTAGAACAATACCATACCCATACTTGTATAGTCAGTGGGTACAAAATTCTACCCATACCCATACCCATGGGTATAAAACTTTACCCATACCCATACCCGATGGGTATCCATACCCATTTGGTAGCCAACCGATAGAACAAATAGTACACAAGTTGTTCACAATTTTACACTCATTCATAGCACATTTGACAAAAAATCAAATATCTTAGCTCAATAACAAGTAGATGGGTACAAGACTACTATCAAAATTTAGAAATCACAACATACTCATAAGTCAATAGAAGTATACGAGTCACATGACAATTTAATGATTAATTGACAACAACTTAACATTATTTTTGCAAGCGGGCAGGGTATGGGTATACCCGTGGGTACAAGGCTATACCCGTACCCTACCCATGACTTAATGGGTAGGGTATGGGTACTACCCATGTGTATAAAAGTGTGCCCATACCCTACCCATGCTGGTACGGTACCCGCGGGTACCCGTACCCATGGGTAAAATTGCCATCCTTAAACCCAACTATTGACCCAAGACATGATTCGGAGCTGATGCATATAATGCTATAAGTTCGGGGTGCGGCACTGTCGAAAGTGTTCGGACTTTTCTTGCCGTGTTATGGGGTATGCTGAAGCCCCTGGCAGACTGAACGTACCAGAATGTACGGGTGCAATTTGTTATAAATAGGCAGTCAAGGAAAAATATAAAGAAATGTAATAATAAGCTGACGTTGTACATTATTTTCCATTTTTATTTGAATAATACGTCAAGGCGTATTTATACAAGCAGTGAATAAGCAAAATAGGACTATTTGACATGTCCTGACCAAAGGCGAGCTGCGTATGGGTATGTAAAACAGGTATAGCGATCGTTATCAGAGACCACCTGGGGATTCCTTTGTACGTCAAAGCTCCTTGCTTCCTTGGTGTTTCCGTCCCGTGATGGTTCCAATAGTCAGGTTACCAGAGGAGCCTCTAGAAAATAGTGACCTGAAAGAGAGAAAAGGGTGAAAGTGTATGGGTCCTGGGGCGGTTGAGCCGCATTGTGGGATGCATTGTAGCTGTGCCTCCGCCTATTCCCATGGTAGTTTTAGTGCGTAATTATGTACGCGCGGTACAAATTTCACCGCTTGAATGGGACTAGAACGGAGGCCGAATTGCTAGGTGAGCTCAGGGTGTGTCAGATGATCCTGTTGCAGAGTACTCCGGACTCGCTTGACGGTGTCCGGGGGATTTATTGCCGAAATGGAGGTCTGCCTAAGAATGCTGCTCTGTACTTCTGATGCGAGGGCTGCAGTGTGCTCTTCTGTATGGAGGGAGCGCTCTGTGTTTCCATTGACTGTTATAACCCCGCGAGGTCCTCGCATCTTGAGCTTAAGATAGGCGTAATGTGGCACCGCATTGAATCGAGCAAATGCGGTTTGTCCTAGTAGTGCATGATAACCACTACGGAAGGGGACGATATCAAAGATTAACTCCTCGCTTCGAAAGTTGTCAGGGGATCCGAAGACCACATCCAGTGTGATTGAGCCTATGCAACAGGCCTCTACACCTGGTATGACACTTTGAAGGTGGTTTTGGTGGGTTTGATCCTTGAGGGATCGATGCCCCTTTTGCACACTGTATCCTGATAGAGCAGGTTCAGGCTGCTACCACCATCCATAAGGACTCTTGTAAGGTGTAATCCGTCAATGATGGGGTCGAGGACCAACGCGGCTGAACCGCCATGACGGATGCTGGTCGGATGGACCCTGCTATCGAAAGTGATCGGACAAGAGGACCATGGGTTGAACTTTGGGGAGACTGGCTCCATTGCATAGACGTCCCTTAGTGCACGCTTCCGTTCCTGCTTGGGAATATGGGTTGCGTATATCATGTTTACTGTTTTCATTTGGGGAGGAAATTTCTTCTGTCCTCCTGTGTTCGGCGGCCGGGGCTCCTCGTCGTCATCACTATGCAGCCCCTTTTCCTTGCTTTCGGCATTCAACTTGTCGGCCTATTTGAACACCCAGCATTCTCTATTGGTGTGGTTGGCTGGTTTATCGGGGGTGCCGTGAATTTGACACAAGCGATCAAGTATGCGGTCCAGACTGGACGGGCCCGGATTGTTTCTTTTGAATGCCTTTTTCCGCTGACTGAACTTAGAGCCACTGAATCCGGCATTGACAGTTGTGTCTTCGGTGTTATCGCCATTGTTGCGACGCTTGTGTCTATTGCGTCGGGGCTTGCCATTGTTATCTCTGGCATCTGAAGTGCCAGGATTTCTTGATGTGTTGCTGCTACGAGCCAGCCAGCTGTCCTCGCCCGCATAAAAGCGGGTCATGAGTGTCGTGAGGGCTGCCATGGACTTCGGCTTTTCTTGGCCGAGATGTTAGGCAAGCCACTCATCACGGATGTTATGCTTAAAGGCCGCTAGGGCTTCGGCATCCGGACAGTCGACAATTTGGTTCTTTTTAGTTAGGAACCGAGTCCAGAATTTCCTGGCTGACTCTCCGGGCTGTTGGGTTATGTGACTTAAGTCATCACCATCCGGAGGTCGCACATAAGTGCCCTGGAAGTTGTCAAGGAATGCGTCTTCCAGGTTCTCCCAACTGCCAATGGAGTTTGCTGGCAGGCTATTCAGCCAATGTCGAGCCGGTCCTTCGAGTTTTAGTGGGAGGTACTTGATGGCATGTAGATCATCAGCGCGGGCCATGTGAATGTGAAGAAGGAAATCTTCAATCCATACCGCGGGGTCTGTTGTACCATCATATGATTCAATGTTCACGGGTTTAAACCCTTCTAGGAATTCATGATCCATTACTTCGTTTGTGAAGCATAGGGGGTGTGCAGCACCTCTATACCGGGCTACATCATGACGCAGTTCAAATGAGTCTGGTCTATTGTATTTGGCCCGACTGGATTTGTTTTTAGTATATCCGGCGTGACGATCATCCTCACACGTTGGGGCGTGCCCCCGTGGTCCGTATATCGATCTTTACTGTCCTGCTTTGTTTTCCAATTTGTCTTGCAGGTCATGCGTGTAGCCCCGGGCCTTCGTATTTTTGCTTATTTGGTGATGGGGTGCGGGCTGGACTTCGGGCTGATACGCCGCTTTGTGTTGGCCACGAGGTGGCCGGTCAGCCGCATCCTGCACTGGTAGTTTAGGCTTTAATGCCTCCTCCTTGAGTTTAGGTAGCAACCTGCGCTTAGGGTAGCTTTTAGTTGGGCGCTCGAGTCTGTATTCCTCGGCTGCAAGGACCTCAGTCCATCTATCAGTTAGCAGATCTTGATCAGCTTGAAGCTGATGCTACTTTTTCTTCAGGCTTTTTGCAGTGGCTATAAGTCGACGCTTGAAGCGTTCCTGCTCGACGGGGTCCTCAGGCATGATGAATTCTTTGTCACCGAGGCTCACCTCATCTTCCAAGAGGGGCATGTAATTATCATCCTCCGAGTCTCCACCATTGCCTGTTCATCGGGGCTATCTTGCCTATCCTCCTGTCCGGCTTGCTCGACGCTTGGCTGGGCAGGATTGTTTTCATCTTTGGCATTACCCGGAGTGCTATTATCTCCTGTGCCGGTATCACTATTTTTTCTATGGCAGGGCTTAGAACGGTGCCGCTGACATTGGCACTTAGATTGTTTCTCAAGGGGGTTATCCTCCGTTGCCTCGTCGCCATTGCTTTCTTTGGGTGTCCACCATATATATATATATATATATATATATATATATATATATATATATATATATATATATATATATATATATATATATATATCATATGATGAGGTGGCTTTCTAGCGCCCTGTGTGTCGGTGTCAAAACCAGCGGATCTCAAGTAGGGGGTCCCGAACTGTGCGTCTAAGGCCAATGGTAACAGGAGGCAGGGGACACGATTTTTACCTAGGTTCGGGCCCTCTCGATGGAGGTAATACCCTACTTCTTGCTTGATTGATCTTGATGATATGAGTATTACAAGAGTTGATCTACCACGAGATCGTAGAGGCTAAACCCTAGAAGCTAGCCTATGATTATGATTGTTGTTGTCCTACGGACTAAACCCTCCGGTTTATATAGACACCGGAGGGGGATAGGGTTACACAGAGTCGATTACAGAGAAGGAGATCTACATATCCGAATTGCCGGGCTTGCCTTCCACGCAAAGGAGAGTCCCATCCAGACACGGGACGTAGTCTTCAATCTTGTATCTTCATAGTCCAACAGTCCGGCCAAAGTATATAGTCCGGTTGTCTGAGGACCCCTTAATCCAGGACTCCCTCAGTAGCCCCTGAACCAGGCTTCAATGACGATGAGTCTAGCGCGCAGATTGTCTTCGGCATTGCAAGGCGGGTTCCTTCTCCGAATACTCCATATAAGATTTTAAACACGAGGATCGTGTCCGGCTCTGCAAAATGAATTCCACATACCACCGTAGAGGGCACAATATTCCACAAATCTAATATACTGTCAACCTTTCATAGTGTGACATCACGCCGCGGCCCGGTCATTACGAACTGTTTTTCGCAGCCTGCCACTGCATGTATTGCGAGGCAGTTTTATTGGCACGTCTTGTCAAAGTAGAGATCATGTTCCCCTCATCACGGGATTCTCATCAATACAGGTGTGGGTAACCCAACCGCGCTTGTTAATATGACTCCTTGATTTTAGGCATGTTCCAAACGGTCACGCGGGGGATGCTTGATATTCGTCCTCTTTATAAAGGGGCCAAGGCCTGTCCTTTTCTTCCCATGCTCGATCCTTCCCTTCCCCACCTCGAGTTCTAGCACCCAAGGCTCAAGATAAGCACTTCAGACCTTTCACCATGTCCGGATCCAACCTTCAAGGTCGATGGATGGCCTCCTCTGTCACAGAGGAGGACATCAAGATGCTTAGGGAGGCCAGGTATCTCACCGCTGAAATCCCGCACAGGCTGCCTGCTCAAGGGCAGGTCATGCCCACTCCTGAACCCAATGAGAGTGTCGTTTTTATTTCCCACTTCCTCCGAGGGCTAGGTTTTAGTCTTGATCCCTTTGTGAGAGGGCTCATGTTCTATTACGGGCTAGATTTCCATGATCTAGCTCCGGATTCCATCCTTCACATCTCGTCGTTTATCGTCGTGTGTGAAGCCTTCCTCTACATCACCCCCCACTTCGGCCTATGGCTCAAGACCTTCAATGTGAGGCCGAAGATGATTGACGAGAGTCACACGGAGTGCGGAGGTGCTATAATAAGCAAAGGCGCCGATGCCCCATGGCCAAAGGGTTCCTTCACGGAGGTTTCCGACTTATGGCAACGGGAGTGGTTTTACATCACAGCTCCCCGAGGTACAAAGCAGGCGGCCGCTCCAGCGTTCCGCTCGGGCCCTCCACCTCAACTAGCGTCATGGGTCAACAAGGGGCTGGACTGGGGGCTAGTTAACGACATGCTGACACTGCAAAGCCGCATCCGAGACCTCCTTAAGAGGGATGTCAGTCTTGTCAACATCAATCTCTCTGTATGTGGGAGTTCAACCCGGAAGGACCGCAAACTATTCAACAATTCTTCAATGTGACACTCAAAGAGATGTATAGATTGTTCTTCGGATCACGAATAAAGTGTCCGGACACCACCGAGGATGCGGGTCTCAACTACAACCGTCCGGATACCCAAGTAAGTAATTCCGCTACTGAACAAGCCATCCTTTATGTTTGTTACAACATCATTTTGAAAAATTGCTCTCTGCCAGGACTGGATAAGAAAGGCAGAGAGGATCAGGTGTTTGGCCCCCATTCCTGAAGGCTCACCGGATCCTTTATTGACCAGGATGCTTCAGCATGCACCGTATCAGGTGCCATCAGGAGAAGATGAAGGGAGGAACAGATAAGCCAAAGGCGGGCTTCATACCTTACACAGCCAAACCGGGGGAGTAAGTGCCTCCTCGAAGGAGGATAATCGGGGAGGTGAATCTAGAATCCCCTATCCCCAAGGAAAGAAAAGGGCCGCCTTTGAAGACTTGGAAACGGAGGTTTCCAAACGAGGGAAGAAGTCCTCGCCAGGGGGCCCTGCCCCAGAGGGCGTCCTTACCGCACACCACCCACAAGGGGGCCAGCCCTCAACCGAGCTGTAAGTAAAAAAGGTACTTTGGTAAATATATCCTGTTTTATCTGTGAGAATAATAACCGAGACATATATCTTGCAGTCTGGCTCGTAGCCCTTCTCCACAGAGTTCGTCTTCTGGGGATCTTCTTCCGGAGATGATGGAGAGCGAAACACCTCCTCCTGCCTCCCCGCCACATGGGGCGGACGACCCCGAGGTGTCGTCACGGAGGATTTCTCCTGATCCGCCAAGGCCAGAAGTTAACACTCTGGCTGCTCGAAGTCCGGAGTATTCGGCTCCCAAGGAGGGCAACAAAAAGAGTCCTGGATTGTCTGGCACACGGCCGGACACACTGATGGGTCTTCTAGAGCGAGAGGCTATCTCAGAGGCGCATCGTACCTTAATGGATACAGTGGTTGAGAGGATTTCATCCGCCAAAAGTGGTTTGGATGAAGCTTTTACGAGCCTGCTAAGAGGCTTTGAGGTACACAAAATAATATATGTATTTTTGACGGTACCGCACATGCTAGGTGTGCTCTGTATAGATAGTAGCCCCTGAGACTCTGGTTGCCATCCAGAGGTGGCAAATAGAGGATCATAGTCCCAGGTAATGATCGCGCTGCTTCCATGTGCAGGCGGCTGAGGGTCCGGTGGCTGACCAGACTGCTGATTTTGCCGAACTGAAGCGACAACTTGACGTGGCAGATGCCGACATCGCGCTTGTGAACCAGCGGCTTCACCAGGCACAGGGTATGTATTTTCGGCTTATCAGCAAATATTAAGAGGAGCATGATGATAGTATCTATAATATGTTGTGACTGCAGATGGAGCTGCCACCATGGAGATCCTTCGAGCGGAACTTGCCCGAGCCAAGGAACAAGCCAGAATAAATGATGCGGCCGCCCTGAAGGCGGTCGAAGAGTTAAGAGCAGAACAGGCTGCTCATTGCCAGAGTGAAGAAAAAAAAATAGCCAAGATGGTTGTTGAGCTGAAAGATGCCGCCGGCCGCTATGAGCTCCTTGAAAAGGAAAGCCAAGAGAAAGCGGCTGACCTAAAGAAGGTCTTGGAGGCAGCCAATGAAACTCAGTCTGAAATTAGAGGGAGAAGGGAGGAGCTTTGTGAAACCGGAGATATCACGGCTGGGAGGCCCTTTTTGTTGTGGATGAAATTCGGAGATCCGAAGTATGCCCCTATGGATCCGTTATGGAGTGTTGCAGACGCTTATGCGGACTTGGCAAAGAGTGCTGCTGATGCGACTGAGTTTTATAAAGATCGGAAAGATCATGAGGTATAAAGGTTGTTCTGGTCGCAGTTCAGTGCCCCGACGCGTCCGCTGCCGTTGAATGAAAAGATGGCCGCATGGGCTGTCACACCCTGATTTTCATGGCACAACACTTAAGCTAACAATCATAATAAAATGTGGTTTGACAAAAACTTTTGAGTGTTTTGGACCTTGCCTTGATTGGTTTTTGTCTGCTGTTTGCAAGTGCTCTAAAAATCAAATAAATCCTCCAACTTCGATTCTTCATTTCCTTGCCCCAAACTTCTGCCCAATGATCATGCAATATAGTATTTTCTTATAAAAATAATTTGGTCAAAAAGTATTTTCTAAAATTAGTTTTTCAAAAACCCCTAAATTGAGGTTTGCACTGCAAGTACTTAATTAAGGGCAGTAAAAATTTTTCAAAAAATATATTTGACTCCTATTAGATATAGGATACCTAGAAACCACAAAAATATAATTTTGAAAGTTATTTTACTATTTTATTTAAAAGCTTTTTCTTAAGGCCAGAAATGGTCTTTAATAGGGATAAATTATTTTATTGCTTCAAAAATTATTTGACAAAATCTAGGGAAAGTCATAAGACATATATTGTCCATATATAAGAGTTTCAACACATGGTCATGTTCAAAATATTGGTCAAATCCCTCAAAAACCCTTTCTGGATATTTCAAGCTTTTGAAATATTTACAAAGGACATATTCTCCAAAAATTCCAAGAAAATTCTATCATGTCACATATGACATGTTTGATGATCTTGACAAGTACCATGTCATGGAGAATAGCATAACCCCATGAAATCCCCTCAAAACTATTTCTGTCCATTTTGAAGTTTGAGCAACTTTACATTGCCAAACATGTCAAAATGCTCTCAAACCTTGTGAACATGCTCAAATGGTCTAATAACTCATCTAGACCAAATGGAACAAGTTGGAGAACGAGTTGACTTGATCAAAGTGCCCCAAAACCCTTCCTGTCCAGAACCATATTTGAACAACTCTAAATTGGCAACTTTCTCCTTTTGATCTCAACTTTTGTGGACATGTTCATAACCTCAAATGAACACCCTACACCAAGTGGTGCATCAAGGAGAACAGATTTGCATGACTAAATCTTGGGAAGTCTATTTCTGCTGATTTCTAGGGTTTACAAAAGTTGCATTGGCAACTTTTCCCAAATGAACTCAATCTTTGTGGAACCACTTATTTTCTCATACCATTTGACCCTGTCAAGCCTCATGACAAATGGAGATCATCTACTTGCCCAAACCAATATCAAACACCTTCTGCCACTTTGCCAAAATACCATTTTTGACCTCTTCCACTAATCTCCATGGCCTCAACTTTTTAGCACAGCCCATCAGAGTCCCCTTGCACCTCCAGTAACTCTCCCCTGGCCATTGCTCAATGATTAAGGGGTGAAACACCCCCATTTACCTCCCTGGACAGCAACTTCTCTCTCCTTTCTCACCTCCCTCCTCACTCCAGTGGCCACCCAGGGCATCCAATGCCCCTTCCCCATTCTTTACTCCCCCCTTGAGCTACCAGACACCTTTGAACGCGCCCACATTGCATAATGAATGGCCATGCCGGCCATTTGGGCGCTCTGGAGCACGCTAGAGTGTGCTCCCGCACTGTAGCCGCCCCCTTCCAACCGCCTCCGGCCACCTCGGGCCTCCCCAACGCGCCCGACGATGCACCTCGACGTCTGTGACACGCCACGGCGCTGTCCCCTTTCTCTCTCCACCTCCACGCGCCTCCGCGCTAGCAAACACCGGCCGCCCGAGCGCGCCAATGGCGCAGCTCACACGCGCGCGCCTCTGACCTCTCCCCACTCCCTCCCTCTATCTCTCCCGACGTAGTCAACATCCAGGAACACCCCAGACACCACACCCTCTTCTTTCGAGGCCCGTAGCGACGAGCACGAGCCCGCCGTCCCACGAGTCCTCGGTGGACCGCCGTTCACCTATTTAAGGCCACCCCCGAGCCTCCTCTCTACTCCTTTGCCTCACTCTCCCTCCCAGAGACCCCCTGGACCAACTCACTCCTCTCCCTGCGCCCTCCATAGCCCTCCATGGCCGGAGAGCCGCCGCAGGCCTCCACCTAAATTCAGCCGAGCCCGAGCTCTTCTCCCTCTCCTCTCTCCACCAGTAGGCTCCCCTGAGCAAGGTGGAGCTCCCACACTCTTTCCCTCGTCCGAGGATGCACCGTAGCACCGTGCCCAATCTCGCCCGACGCCATAGTCCGCCGGCATCCAAGCCGCCGTCGCCTCGACCATCCCCGGCAGTCGTGGTATACACGAATGGATGCGGCGTTCCATGCTGAGCTCATCCATAGCCAGAGCATCACCGGAGGTGCTCCGTAGCGCCGGCAGTCGTCGTCGGGGATCTCTGCTCCCTCGGCCACGCGAACGCGCGGGAGGAAGACGAAGACGATGACCTGTAGGCGGGCCCCGCTCGTCAGTGGCCCAGCCACCGGGCCACGCTGGCAAGTGGAGACGGGCCGGGTGAAATACGCCTTCGACATCGCCTGTCGTCCGCGTGGCCGAGCCGCTGAGCCAGCCACGGCTATCTCTCGCTGGTGCGCAGGATAAGGGTAATGCCTTATATTTCTTTTTATTCTTTTCCAGTGAGTTTCTAAAATCCATAAATAATTCAAATTAACTCCAAATTTGATGATTCAAATTTCTAGTAGTTTCTAAAATCATTCCATACCACATGGTGCTATTGTCACATTTTTACAAAAGCATTTCCTTCACAAATATTTATCACATCCTATTTTTCCTATTTCTGTGATAAGCTTTAGAAAATCACAGAGAGCCCATTTTTGATCCAAATTCCATGATTCAAAATCCTAGATGTCTATAATTCAAAACTTAGTTTTTGAACATTTTTACTAATACTTTCTGTATCACCTCAAATAATGGTCTATTTCTTTATATATAGCCAACTTTGCAAATTCATAGGAAAATCATCTCAACTCCAAATCCAGTGAAACCAATTCCTAGATGCTTCTAAAATCATCCTTTGTAAATGGGTGCCTTTGCTCATTTTTCAAAAATATATTTCTGTACACCTCTTGCAAATCCATAAACCCCTTGATTCCATCATATCGAAATGTTTAGAAATATCCATTGATCCACTTCCAATGAAATCACCTTGGTCATTCCTCATATGACCAGAGGTATCCAAGAAAAGTCCATCTCATATTTTTAGAGCACTTTTATTTCCTGGCTTGTTGTGTTGCTTATTATGGTTGCTTTCGATGATAGTTGACGAAGTAGACAAAATGCTCAGAGTTGGACCAGAGATATTTGAAGACCTCGAAGACTCTGTTAAAACAGGCAAGCAGCCCTTTGACCATGTCTATGAAACCCTTTTTATGCATGTCATATAGCACCATATTGTTGTTGCAACGGAATCATGATGAGGTGGTATCCACTTTGATGGTTTGCCACCGTACTTCCTCTGTCGGGGAAACTGATCCATGAACACCTATGGGACCGGCGGACCGAGCCCCTTTTGGTTCGGCGGGGGGCGGAGGTCGCACGAAGAGCAGATCGAGGCGAAGCACACGAGCAGTTTACCCAGCTTCGGAGCTCTCCGGAGAGATAATACTCCTACTGCTGCTTGTTTGATTCTATTGTGTTCTTGCTCGAGAGAGAGCTAAGTGTTTTTTTGGCTTCCGAATGATCCGAACCCCCTCTACGTTGCGCATGGGCCTCCTTTTATATGCTAAAGGGGTCACCTATAGGTGGCAACGCAGAGAAGGGTAGAAGTGTAAAAAGAGGAGTGGTTGGTACAGCTGCCTGTACAGTGTTTCCTACCTAACCCTGACGGCAGGGGACAAGGGCATTAAATGCCCGTCTGTGTAGCCCAAACAGTGCAGAAAAGGACCGTCAGGGGCGCCACCGCTCGCCACGATGGCGATCTTGTCAGCTTCGCATGCCACCGCGCACCGCTGGCTGCACAGCCTCCTGCCACGCGCGCCTGGAAAGGCCCCCAGAGCGACACGTTGGTCGATGCGCTAGAGCGTGGGCACAGAGTGGCCGCTTGTCGCAGCAAGTGCCTTGCCGCGGTCGTTGTCTTGTCGGGTCCGGGAGCTTGTCGCTCACCGGGCCTTGCCGGGACGCGCGGCGCGTCGCAGCAAGTTCCTTGAAATGCCTTGGTTGGCCTTCCCGGCAATCTCCTCTTGCCGGGGCCTTGTCTCCTGGGCTTAAATACTTTGTTCTTGAATGGCTCCAAAGGAACCACGGAGGATCTTGGCGGTCTCCCGGCAAGCCTTGCCGCGGGGTGCTGCAACTGCCCGTGCACAAGTTCGGGGTACTAGGGTACCCCTATTCTAGTACACCGACATCCTCGTTGATACTTGCATTGTGCATAACCCTACCTTCTTATGAGGGTTATGACGGTGGGAGTAGATAGGATGCTAAAGTAGTGCTACGCGAAAAGGGACGAGATTATGCATGGTGATGGAGACAAAAGTACTTCCAAAAGACTTTTCGTAAACCCCATCGGGTGCCACTTATGCCCGGGGGAGATGATGAGTGGGGTAGCCACTTGATGATGAAGTGGTGTACCAAGGCAAGTGTGTGTTGTTTTCAAAACGGATTGGTTTAAGTTGCGACCGTTATTCCAACCTTACATGCGCAACCACTCTACCCTTATATGGGAAAGGGCATTATTGATTACCTAGACCGATACTAGCTTGGAGCCCGCATTACTAGTAACGGGAGAGTTGTTGGTGCGCTCTCTCGGGACGGGGTTGTGCCAGGTAGGGCGGCCATGACTGTTTTCACAGGGCACCAGATACACCGTTGTGTCCCCTCCCGGATGTTAAGATCTCAAGTGAGTCTCGTATGATGTACATCGTGAGGATATGGAACAACGAGTGGACTCCTTGTTAGTGTCGTCTAGGGAAAGGTAGTGATTGGGTGCCTACCCCGGGTACTTGAGGTACCGCGGGTCGTGGATGACATGGAAGTTCCCCGGATCTTGTGGGTACAGTGTGCAACCTCTGTAGAGTGTAAAACTATTCGAATAGCTGTGTCCACGGTCAAGGATAGTTGGGTAACCGCTCTTGGGCTACGTCCACATGTTTATAAATCGTGTGTGTGTTGATAAAACTACTTGGGTCAAGTCAAGGGACTTGACATGATTGAGTTGGGTTGGTGCCCACTCTATTTATGTTGATATCTGTAACCTGTCCTCAGGATTACTTGAATTCTCCTGATGCATGTCTTACAAGCTGTTGAACATGTCATTGCACTCAAAACTAGCTTTCTGCAAAAATTTACCTATGTCATGCATTGTTGTATCTTGAACCAAAGCATGGGTTGCTTGCGAGTACATTCAAAGTACTCATTGGCTTGCCACTAGTTATTTTATTGACCAGGCATGGAAGATCAGGATATGATGAAGAATACTTCGATGACGAACATGCGAGCTAGGACGCTTCCCAGTCAGAATGCCTGTAGGGTTAAGGCAGATGGCATGGGTCCAAGTTGTTATTGAAGATTTCCACTGTGATGATACACTCAAGACTTGACCATCATGGTCCTACTTGTGTAAAAGGGTATGTATGGATGTAAGACTCTTGTTATTCAGCTTCTGTGTGTTCAGTGAGCATTGATCTCTAGGATCACTATACACGTGCATTCGGTGATCTCGACTTATGAGTCGGGGTCCCCACAGAGCTGGTATCAGAGCCATCCAGACTGTAGGAAGCCTTAGTTAGCATGGTCGTTAGTTAGGGCAAAGCTATTTTCAAAACTATTACTA
This sequence comes from Triticum dicoccoides, assembly GCF_002162155.2. Taxonomy (NCBI): domain Eukaryota; kingdom Viridiplantae; phylum Streptophyta; class Magnoliopsida; order Poales; family Poaceae; genus Triticum; species Triticum dicoccoides. Next base: position 506,777,765 of record NC_041389.1, read on the forward strand.
ATTTCCGAAACTATCTATACTTCTCTTCCCCTTCTGAGTTTTTTGAAAACTAAGATATGCTTTCCTCTTCCCCTGCAAAATTTAATGGTCGCTAGAACCCTTATGCCCCTGACCATCGGATTCCTTGTAATCCTCGTGGATAATCTAGAAGGAAGACGCCTTGCCAAACATTCACCCACATCTCCTGAACACAAGATTGGCGACATCACAACAAGACGATACCAACAGAAGATACATCCTCGAGGAATGAGGACCTCAAGACCCAGGAGATGGTGACACCCTTGACACTGCCCCAAGATGATGCAACCTTAGCCTACAATGATCAGGGCATAGGATATGCAAGATCATGATATACATCGCTAATAGAGTAACCCTGTCACTACCGTTGTTGTATCGACAACCACCGGTGGATGAGAACCTAGCCATTTGGTCCGCCTCACTATAGTGAGCAGGAGAACGGTTCTCTTCATTCCCCGCTCTCGGTGACGATACTAGCAACAGTGTGTCTGGCAGGTTGGACCTCTACTATACGTTGTTAGTGTCATTACATAAAGGATTGCCTACCTGATACAATCAACGCCTTAGGAGGCAAGAGGGATCGTCGTGATTAAGAAGACAATAGAAGTCCAAGTCAATGCTAGCTACGAGGAGCCACCGTCACCCCATCACTTCAACACGCGAGAAGTTGCTGAAGACTCTTCAGGCTCAACCTGGATCGTTCCATCAAACAACTACAAGAGATGTGGCGACACCTGAGGAAAACTCAGGAGACTGCATGAGGCATGAAGTAAAGCACGACTACTTAGTCCGAGAACCCCTAGGGTAGGATGAGTCGTGTACCCCCTATGCGCAGTCGAGTCCGTATGATGGTTCGAATAGAATTATGACTGTGTGTTGCTTGTTTTTATTTGTTTGTTTTTTGATATAAGTCGCACTTTTGCCCTAGGCAGCAAGTACGCGACTATATCACCTTCCCTGTTTCTTTGGTTTGGCCCTTTCGGCACTTGTTTGTTTGCACTTGCACTATAGAACCCCCTTTAGGCATTCCCCTCCTCTATGCTACCTCTCCCTCTCATCTCTCTCCTCAAATGAAGGCTAGCAAGACAAGATACACCAAGGATTCTACTTTGGAAATCAACCAGCACTGAAGTCTTTTGCTACAACCTCCTCGACCAAGTGCAGCCCCTTAGAGTTATGGTTGCCCCTCAAGATTAGAAACCCATTCCTAGACCCTTCGAGACTTCATAAGATACCCCAGCTCAAAACCTTAACCATGAGCTTAACCCACGGAATCACAAGAGAACAAGTTAAGCTGCAGTAACCTTGCACAAGACATGGTTCATTATGGAACTAGTGGACGTAGTGAGCGAGCACATTATCATCCTAAGATAGCACCAAAACTGACGATGCCATAGGGAATACCAATTTGAGGATATAGGAGCAGAGGACAAATGACTTGGTTAGTTTATATCAATGACTTTGAGGAATCGTCCGAGACTATTTGGTGGATTATGAGGCTTTTATGTTGGTAGATGAACTTGGTGGGATCATGATTATAGAGTAGCATAGTTTTCATTACCCTTGAGTAAATTGGATTTAGTAGGATAATTGTGTTCACAAGCTGGAATTCTTGGAGGAATTTGGATTTAACTCAGCCATGGGATATTGATAGGAGACAGTTGACATCACGTAAATGACTTGGGGGAACATGTAGGAACTCTCGTGGGACATGAGATTTGGATTAAATAGGTTACCCCAGTGGAGTATGGATGCAGAATAATTTTACATGGTTCGGAGTAAATTGGATTTAGACTGATGATCTTGATCATGATACCATGTTTCTCGGTGGACCATGAACCAGGAGATTGGATTAATTGTGAGAGTTTATTTAGGGATCTATATATGCTTGACCTTGGAGTTACTTGACCCCGATAATGGGAATTGGTGGACTGACTATAGTAAGGCAGCCCTTTCAAGTGTTTGGGGATTATAGGAACTTTAGAAGATCATGTGCAACACCATAAACATTGGATTTTTAGAATCAATGGATTGTGTAGTGATTAATGAAAGTTAATGGGCTATTGGAGTTGATTCATAGGAAGGAAACAAGATCTTGGAGTGGCTTACGACGTGTTTCCTTAGGATAGAGTTGCTTTATCATGGACCTTGGGTCAATAGACTGAGCACTTGGATTGTGGTGATTAAATTCAAGCTTAGCAGCTTATATGCTCTACCCATGGATTTTTAGGGGTAGCCATACATATGAGTTTGGGAAGGTTGACATGTATAGATTTATTAGACCTCCCCTTGGGAGTCATGAGGATAATAATAGCATGAGTGATGATTGGAGCTGACCTACAAGAGTTGATGCTTTCGGTGGTATAAGGTTATTTGTTTAAAGGACTAGATAGAACAATTGGCATCTCAGGAACCGTGCTTAAGGATAAAGGTGACAAATGTTCGCTCGCACACTAAAATCCTTGAAACCCTTATGCCTACCAAGCCACAACATGGTCGGATCCTGACCTTGGGCTTTGTCTCTAGATCGATAAGACCTTGGCCAATGCTCAACCGTGACCATCCCCAATCCTCAGCCCACTTTACGTACCCCATAGACTTCATGGAGTGCTTGGACAAGTTAGTTGTCATCTTTCTTTGATGACATACTTGTCTACCCGAAGACGGAAGAAGAATCGTTGAGCTGGTCAAGGAACATCTGAAGATTGTCATGCCTAGGAGGAAGAACTACGCCAACCACCATCTTCAAGAAGTATACCTCCGCATCAAAGACCAGGCATATCTGCAAACCACTTCTGTCGAAGGAACCAAGCATTTCCATGTCAAAGGGAAGCTCACACCAAGATTCATCAGCCCCCTCCGAGATCATTTCAAGACAAAGAGTAGACGGCTCCCAGCTAGAGTTACCACCTGAGTTACCCATTGTGCACAACGCTTTCCATGCATCACAACCCCGGAAGTGATTCCAACTTCCTAACTTGCCCGATCTCTACGAGGGCATTGACCACCAAGCCATCGACCACTAGCCCAATCTAACCTACCACGAGCTACCCATTAGCAACCTAGATCAAGAAGAGTGTCATACACGAAGCCACACCATCAAGTACTTCAAGCTCAATGGAGCACTACACGGAAGCAGAAGCAACATGAGGACTTGAAGACTACCCCAGATCCAAGTTTTCGGATCCCTTTCTGCGCCTAGTTTGGGAATCTCGGGGACGAGATTCTTGTAAGGGGGTAGGTCTGTCACACCCTGATTTTCATGGCACAACACTTAAGCTAACAATCATAATAAAATGTGGTTTGACAAAAACTTTTGAGTGTTTTGGACCTTACCTTGATTGGTTTTTGTCTGCTGTTTGCAAGTGCTCTAAAAGTCAAATAAATTCTCCAACTTCGATACTTCATTTCCTTGCCCCAAACTTCTGCCCAATGATCATGCCATGTGTGTAGAGCAATATAGTATTTTCTTATAAAAATAATTTGGCCAAAAAGTATTTTCTAAAATTAGTTTTTCAAAAACCCCTGAATTGAGGTTTGCACTGCAAGTACTTAATTAAGGGCAATAAAAATCTTTCAAAAAATATATTTAACTCCTATAGATATAGGATACCCAAAAACCACAAAAATATATCTTTGAAAGTTATTTTACTATTTTATTTAAAATCTTTTTCTTAAGGCCAGAAATGGTCTTTAATAGGGAAAAATTATTTTATTGCTTCAAAAATTATTTGACAAAATTTAGGGAAACTCATAGGACATATATTGTCTATATATAAGAGTTTCAACACATGATCATGTTCAAAATATTGGTCAAATCCCTCAAAACCCCTTTCTGGATATTTCAAGCTTTTAAAATATTTACAAAGGACATATTCTCAAAAAATTCCAAGAAAATTCTATCATGTCACGTATGACATGTTTGATGATCTTGACAAGTACCATGTCATGGAGAATAGCATAACCCCATGAAATTCCCTCAAAACCATTTCTGTCCATTTTGAAGTTTGAGCAACTTTACATTGCCAAACATGTCCAAATGCTCTCAAACCTTGTGAACATGCTCAAATGGTCTAATAACTCATCTAGACCAAATGGAACAAGTTGGAGAACAAGTTAACTTGATCAAAGTGCCCCAAAACCCTTCCTGTCTAGAACCATATTTGAACAACTCTACATTGGCAACTTTCTCCTTTTGATCTCAACTTTTGTGGACATGTTAATAACCTCAAATGAACACCCTACACCAAGTGGTGCATCAAGGAGAACATATTTGCATGACTAAATCTTGGGAAGTCCATATCTGCTGATTTCTAGGGTTTATAAAAGTTGCATTGGAAACTTTTCCCAAATGAACTCAATCTTGGTGGAACCTCTTATTTTCTCATACCATTTGACCCTGTCAAGCCTCATGACACATGGAGATCATCTACTTGCCCAAACCAATATCAAACACCTTCTGCCACTTTGCCAAAATACCATTTTTGACCTCTTCCACTAATCTCCATGGCCTCAACTTTTTAGCACAGCCCCTCAGAGTCCCCTTGCACCTCCAGTAACTCTCCCCTGGCCATTGCTCAATGATTAAGGGGTGAAACACCCCCATTTACCTCCCTGGACAGCAACTTCTCTCTCCTTTCTCACCACCCTCCTCACTCCAGTGGCCATCCAGGGCATCCAATGCCCCTTCCCCATTCTTTACTCCCCCCTTGAGCTACCAAACACCTTTGGACGCGCCCACATTGCATAAAGAATGGCCATGCCAGCCATTTGGGCGCTCTGGAGTGTGCTACAGTGTGCTACCGCACTGTAGCCGCCCCCTTCCTACCGCCTCCGGCCACCTCGGGCCTCCCCAGCGCGCCCGACGATGCGCCTCGACGTCTGTGACACGCCACGGCGCTGTCCCCTTCCTCTCTCCTCCTCCACGCGCCTCCGCGCTAGCAAACACCGGCAACCTGAGCGCGCCAATGGCGCGGCTCACACGCGCGCGCCTCTGACCTCTCCCCACTCCCTCCCTCTATCTCTCCCGACGTAGTCGACGTCCAGGAACACCCCAGACACCACGCCCTCTTCTCCCGAGGCCGGTAGCGACGGGCACGAGCCCGTCGGCGCACGAGTCCTCAGTGGACCGCCGTTCACCTATTTAAGGCCACCCCCGAGCCTCCTCTCTCTCCCTCCCAGAGACCCCCTGGACCAACTCACTCCTCTCCCCGCGCCCTCCATAGCCCTCCATGGCCGGAGACCCGCCGCGGGCCTCCACCTAAATTCAGCCGAGCCCGAGCTCTTCTCCCTCTCCTCTCTCCACCAGCAGGCTCCCATGAGCAAGGCGGAGCTCCCATGCTCTTTCCCCTGTTCAAGGACGCATTGTAGCGGCGTGCCCAATCTCGCCTGACACCACCGTCCACCGGCATCCAAGCCGTCGTCGCCTCGACCATCCCCGGCAGCCGTGGCATACACGAATGGATGCGGCGCTCGACGCCGAGCTCATCCATAGCCAGAGCGTCACCGGAGGTGCTCCGTAGCACCGGAAGTCGTCGTTGGGGCTCTCTGCTCCCTCGGCCAGGTGAACGCGTGGGAGGAAGACGAAGACGATGACCTGCAGGCGGGCCCCACTCGTCAGTGGCCCAGCCACCAGGCCACGCTGGCAAGTGGAGACGGGCCGGGTGGAATACGCCTTCGACATCGCCTGTCGTCCGCGTGGCTGAGCCGCTGGGCCGGCCCACGGCTATCTCTCGCCGGTGCGCAGGATAAGGGTAATGCCTTATATTTCTTTTTATTCTTTTCCAGTGAGTTTCTAAAATCCATAAATAATTCAAATTAACTCCAAATTTGATGATTCAAATTTCTAGTAGTTTCTAAAATCATTCCCTACCACATGGTGCTATTGTCACATTTTTACAGCATTTCCTTCACAAATATTTATCACATCCTATTTTTCCTATTTTTGTGATAAGCTTTAGAAAATCACAGAGAGCCCATTTTTGATCCAAATTCCATGATTCAATATCCTAGATGTCTATAAGTTCAAAACTTAGTTATTGAACATTTTTACTAATACTTTTTGTATCACCTCAAATAATGGTCTATTTCTTTATATATAGCCAACTTTGCAAATTCATAGGAAAATCATCTCAACTCCAAATCCAGTGAAACCAATTCCAAGATGCTTCTAAAATCATCCTTTGTAAATGGGTGCCTTTGCTCATTTTTCAAAAATATATTTCGGTACACCTCTTTCAAATCCATAAACCCCTTGATTCCATCATATCGAAATGTTTAGAAATATCCATTGATCCACTTCCAATGAAATCACCTTGGTCATTCCTCATATGACCAGAGGTATCCAAGAAAAGTCCAACTCATATTTTTAGAGCACTTTTATTTCCTGCCTTGTTGTGTTGCTTATTATGGTTGCTTTCGACGATAGTTGACGAAGTAGACAAAATGCTCGGAGTTAGACCAGAGATATTTGAAGACCTCGAAGACTGTTAAAACAGGCAAGCAGCCCTTTGACCATGTCTATGAAACCCTTTTTATGCATGTCATATAGCACCATATTGTTGTTGCAACGGAATCATGATGAGGTGGTATCCACTTTGATGGTTTGCCACCGTACTTCCTCGTTGATACTTGCATTGTGCATAACCCTACCTTCTTATGAGGGTTATGACGGTGGGAGTAGATAGGATGCTAAAGTAGTGTTACGCGAAAAGGGACGGGATTATGCATGGTGATGGAGACAAAAGTACTTTCAAAAGACTTTTCGAAAACCCCATCGGGTGCCACTTATGCCCGGGGGAGATGATGAGTGGGGTAGCCACTTGATGACGAAGTGGTGTACCGAGGCAAGTGTGTGTTGTTTTCAAAACGGATTGGTTTAAGTTGCGACCGTTATTCCAACCTTACATGCGCAACCACTCTACCCTTATACGGGAAAGGGCATTATTGATTACCTAGACCGATACTAGCTTGGAGCCCGCATTACTAGTAACGGGAGAGTTGCTGGTGCGCTCTCTCGGGACGGGATCGTGGCAGGTAGGGCGGCCATGACTGTTTTCACAGGGCACCGGATACACCGTTGTGTCCCCTCTCGGATGTTACGATCTCGAGTGAGTCTCGTATGATGTACATCGTGAGGATATGGAACAACGAGTGGACTCCTTGTTAGTGTCGTCTAGGGAAAGGTAGTGATCGGGTGCTTACCCTGGGTACTTGAGGTACCGCGGGTCGTGGATGACACGGAAGTTCCCCGGATCTTGTGGGTACAGTGTGCAACCTCTACAGAGTGTAAAACTATTCGAATAGCCGTGTCCACGGTCAAGGACAGTTGGGTAACCGCTCTTGGGCTACGTCCACATGTTTACAAATCGTGTGTGTGTGTTGATAAAACTACTTGGGTCAAGTCAAGGGACTTGACATGATTGAGTTGGGTTGGTGCCCACTCTATTTATGTTGATATCTGTAACCTGTCCTCAGGGTTACTTGAATTCTCCTGATGCATGTCTTACAAGTTGTTGAACATGTCGTTGCACTCAAAACTAGCTTTCTGCAAAAAATTACCTATGTCATGCATTGTTGTATCTTGAACCAAAGCATGGGTTGCTTGCGAGTACATTCAAAGTACTCATTGGCTTGCCACTGGTTATTTTATTGACCAGGCATGGAAGATCAGGATATGATGAAGAATACTTCGATGACGAACATGCGAGCTAGGACGCTTCCCAGTCAGAATGCCTGTAGGGTTAAGGCAGATGGCATGGGTCCAAGTTGTTGTTGAAGATTTCTGTTGCGATGATACACTCAAGACTTGACCATAATGGTCCTACTTGTGTAAAACGGTATGTATGGATGTAAGACTCTTGTTATTCAGCTTCTGTGTGTTCAGTGAGCATTGATCTCTGGGATCACTATACACGTGCATTCGGTGATCTCGACTTATGAGTCGGGGTCCCCACATGGGCCGAGCTCCATAGGTTGTCCGGGCTTGCTACGAGGTCTGTCGTGGATCATCTTTGGCTGAAGGGACCAAGGCCGGACAGTTATTTTGGTTTGGCGCAACAATTCCTTGGTGTTGTGCGCATATCGACGTTGTGAAGAGGTCGGCGTGCATAGATGGCGCGCAGATGGCTCTTGCCCGTGTTAAAACATATTGGGCAGGGATGGAGGCCACCACTATTGCGACCCGGGGTCCGATGGGAGGCCAGGACCTGGCCGAGCACTATTTTGAAGAAGTTCTGGAGGGCGCCCGTTTAATAGAGGCTCAGTGCTCGAAGAGTGCTATGTTCGAGTGACATGTATTGTGAAAACAATGCTATTTTGATTATAAAGGCTGTTTTTATACTTTTTCCTGAAAGTATTGTAGTGCCTCCTGTGCGGCCGTTTATGTATGTGTATAACCTGAAAGTTTGCTGTCGTCGGCTTCAGCCCCCACGCATATAATGCGGGGGTGTTCGAAAAAGCGTGTAATCACACTTGATCCAACGTCTGGGTCCATTAAGGAGGTGATAGCGCGGCGAACCAGGCAATCGGACTATATAGCTTTAACACTTTCACTTAGCCATAGGAGTTTGACGGTGGGGCTACTATATAGCCCCTGGTACTTCCGTGTTCATACGAATATGGTGCGCGTTCGTACATGACCGGGAAACCGGTCCTTCATTAATGCGGAGGAATCGCGAAGATTCCGCTGAGTCATTGAGTGGTTGACCAGTCTCGCGCTATATCATGACTTTTAGTTTTTGGCTTTCTCTACTGAGGTGCTCATCCAGATGAACCAGGGCACAATCGCAGTAGTTCTCCCGGTGCCACCTTAGCCGATAGAGCGGAACGTAAGGTAGAAAAACACGGGAGCCAGGCAAACCCAACATTTGACCAAAGACATGATTTGGAGCTGATGCATATAAGGCCAAACTCGCGACGCCGAACACTCCCTAAGGTATTCGGACTTTACAACATATACTGGGCTGAGTAACACCCTCGATAATGAGCCCTGAGTTTCCAGGTACATGCATCAGTCTGGCGTGATGAAATGGCAATAACGCCAGTATCCCTCCCGGTTGTGTTAAGTGTTCGGAGGGGAAGAAGCAACAAGAGACATTAAAAAAGGTTTACGCAGGGTCTTAATCTAAAAAGAAACCTTTGAGCGGGGCCCTGCTGCACGTCTGCGCCTTTATCTCCGTTGTGTCGTATCCTGGAAGGCCGTAGCATGATGATCATTTCAAAAAAGGAAAAACCCAGGTGAAAGACTTCATGCGAGAAATTGGTTATTCTGAACCGATCATGAAGATGCAATTTGTTATTGTATTAATTGGGTAAAGCCGAACTATGCTCTTTTTTACATGCGTGCATCCCCTAGCGCCACCTATGGTGGTATATCCATCGTCCCAAGCTTAGGTTTATCTGGGCTATTACAACAGGTGGTGCGCCGGACTCGTCTAACCGTGTCCATGGTCTTGACGACCGATCATTTATTCTGGTTGGAGAGGCCGTTCAGTGTTCGGCTGCTAGAGCCGCCACATATTCTTCCGCATGTAAAGAACGCTCTGTATTTCCGCTAACTGTGATGACGCCACGTGGACCGGGCATCTTAAGTTTGAGATAAGCGTAGTGCAGTACTGCATTAAAACGAGCGAAGACCGTTCTTCCAAGTAGTGCATGATAGCCGCTTCGGAATGGAGCGATGTCGAAGATTAATTCTTCGCTTCTGAAGTTGTCGGGAGAACCGAATACAACCTCTAGTACTAGAGAGCCCGTGCATCGGGCCTCGTCGCCTGGTATTACTCCTTTAAAGGTATTATTGCTTTGGTTGATTCTTGACAGGTCTATCCCCATTTTGCGGACAGTGTCCTGGTATATCAGATTAAGACTACTGCCACCGTCCATAAGGACTCGGGTGAGATGGGATCCATCAATTATTGGGTCGAGCACCAAGGCAGCCAACCCTCTGTGTCGCATACTAGTCAGATGATCCCTGCGATCGAAAGTGATCGGGCAGGCCGACCAAGGATTGAACTTGGGGGCGACGGTCTCTACAGCGTATACATCTCGGAGTGCGCGTTTGTGCCTTCTCTTTGGTATGTGAGTTGCGTAAATCATATTCACTGTTTTGACTTTTGGTGGGAATTTTTTCTTTCCCCCAGTGTTGGGCTGGTGCGGCTCATCCTCGTCTTCACTTGGCGTATCCCTCCCTTTGTGTTCGGCATTTAGCTTGCTGGCCTGCTTGAAAACCCAGCATTCTCTGTGGGTGTGTGTGGGAGTCCTGGATTAGGGGGTATCCGGACAGCCGGACTATATAGTTTGGCTGGATTGTTGGACTATGAAGATACAAGACTCAAGACTTCGTCCCGTGTCCGGATGGGACTCTCCTTTGCATGGAAGACAAGCTTGGCGATTTGGATGTTAGATCTCCTTCTTTGTAACCGACTCTGTGTAACCCTAGCCTCCTCTAGTGTCTATATAAACCGGAGGGTTTAGTCCGTATGACGAGGACAATCATAATCATAGGCTAGCTCCTAGGGTTTAGCCTCTACGATCTCATGGTAGATCAACTCTTATAATACTCATATCATCAAGATGAATCAAGTAGGAAGTAGGGTATTACCTCCGTCGAGAGGGCCCAAACCTGGGTAAAACATCGTGTCCCCTGCCTCCTGTTACCATTAGCCTTAGACGCATAGTTCGGGACCCCCTACCGGAGATCCGCTGGTTTTGACACCGACATTGGTGCTTTCATTGAGAGTTCCTCTGTGTCGTCGCAGCAAGGCTCGATGGCTCCTTCAATCATCAACAACAACACGGTCCAGGGTGAGACTTTTCTCCTTGGACAGATTTTCGTGTTCGGCGGCTTCGCACTGCGGGCCAATTCGATTGGCCATTTGGAGCAGATCGACAGTTATGCCCCTGGCCATCAGGTCAGGTTCGGAAACTTGAACTACACGGCGGATATCCGCGGAGATTTGATCTTCGATGGATTCAGGCCTACACCAGGAGCGTTGAACAGTCACGACGAGCACGGCTTAGATCTGCTGTCAGACAATATTCGGGATATCACACCTGCAGTATCTCCGGACCTAAATCCGGGGCAGGTCACATCGTCCGAGGATGGGTGGATGGACCCCGCCCCGGAGGCCGCATACTCATCGGCGGTAGAGACGAACGCAGACTCCACCTCTAAGGAAGTTTGTGTCACCGGACCACCAGACTTGTGTCCGGCTATAGGTTCCAGACCGTACGCACCCGGGCCCATCGAATCCGATTGGGCTCCGGTAATGGAGTTCATCGTTGCGGATATCTTTCAGCACCTCGCCTTTCGGTGGCATGCTGAATTCATTAAGGTCTCTCTCTTTGTTAGGAGATTCTTGGTCGAACTATGTCCAGCCCGAGTGGGAAGCAGGCAACGAGGAAATTCGGTACCCACCCGCCACCCACTTCATTGCCACTGTCGATGATTTGACCGATGTGCTTGACTTCAACTCCGAAGACATCGATGGTGTGGACGATGATGCAGGAGAAGAATAGGAACCACCGCCCATAGGGCGCTGGACAGCCACCTCCTTATATGATATATATATGGTGGACACCCCCAAAGAAACCAATGGCGATGAGGCTACAGAGGATAACCCCTTACGAAAGAAATCAAAGCATGGGCGTCATCGGCACCACTCTGAGCCCCGCCAATGCAATACCGGCACAGGAGACGAAAACAATGCAGATAGTGCAGAAAATGAAAACAATCCCGATCAGCCTGCCTTCGAGCAGGCCGAATAGGAAGACGGGCAGGTTAGCCTAGATGAACAGGCGACGGACGGATACTTGGAGGAGGATAAACACATGCCTCCCACCGAAGACGAGGTGAGCCTCGGCGACGATGAATTCGGCGTGCCTGAGGATCCCGTAGAGCAGGTGCGCTTCAAGCGACGGCTTATGGCCACTGCAAGAAGCCTGAAAAAGAAGCAGCAGCAGCTCCAAGCTGATCAAGATCTGCTCACAGACAGATGGACTGAGGTCCTGGCAGCCCAGGAATACGGACTCGAGCGCCCCACCAAAGGGTACCCAAAGCACAAGTTGCTACCTCAACTTGATCAGGAGGTCCTAAAGCCCACACCCTGACCCCAATACATCACGGTCTAGGGCAATACGCGAGAATTGTGAGACAGCATCCATAAACCTCGACGCAACAAACATAAGCGTCACAAAAATAATGATGACGCCCAAGACACGACAGTCGATGCCGGATTCCGCGGCTCCCAGTCCGGTCGGCGGAAAGAGAACAATTCAAGCCCATCCGGCCCGGGCAGCACACTCGACCACCCATGTCAAATTCATGGTACCCCTGGAACGGCAGCTAATCATACCAATAGAGAATCCCGGATCTTCGAAACAAATCGGCCGGTCGTGTGCTGGAAACAATAAGAAGGGGTCTCAAAGCTATGAAGACAACGAGGAGCCCAGACCATCAAACATTATGAGGCAAAAGAAAATTCTCCGCAAACCAACAAGGCGAACATGATAAACACCACCCACATCCCCAAATGGCAACGAATGTGTACTCGGGACGCCGACTCAACAATACAAGTCACCCCACGGTACAAAAATACCGCCGATCATCTCTGATCACACAGACCGTCCAGCCAATCTCAACCATGGCAATTTAGTTGCACTTATCCTCGACCCAATAGTTGGTGGGTTCCACCTCACACGAGCCCCTATTGGCATAAACAGCAGCCCAAACTTGCTGCACCAGGACACAGTGCACCAGATAGGTATTGATCGCTCCAGGATCAAACCCACTAAAAACATCTTCTCAAGATGTCGTACCAGCTGTAAAGGTCAGTTTTACAGGCCCACCACCCTGGAGGTTGTCTTCGGATCACCAAAAAATCACCATGCCAAAGAATAAGTCTTCGACATTGTCCCCTTATACAATAACTATTACATACTACCGGGATGAACCGCATTGGCTCGATTCAACGCGGTTGAGGGAGTCCTGGATTAGGGGGTATCCGGATAGCCAGACTATATACTTTGGCCGGACTATTGGACCACGAAGATACAAGACTCAAGACTTCGTCCCATGTTCAGATGGGACTCTCCTTTGCATGGAAGACAAGCTTGGCGATCTGCATATTAGATTTCCTTCTTTGCAACCGACTTTGTGAAAACCCTAGCCCCCTCCGCCGTCTATATAAACCGGAGGGTTTGGTCTGTATAGGGACGATCAAGACAATCATAATCATCATCGGCTAGCTTCTAGGGTTTAGCCTCTATGATCTCGTGGTAGATCAACTCTTGTAACACTCATATCATCAATATCAATCAAGCAGGAAGTAGGGTTTTACCTTCATCAAGAGGGCCCGAACCTGGGTAAAACATCGTGTCCCTTGCCTCCTGTTACCATTAGCCTTAGACGCACAGATCGGGACCCCCTACCCGAGATCCGCTGGTTTTGACAACGACATTGGTGCTTTCATTGAGAGTTCCTCTGTGTCGTCGCTGCGAGGCTTGATGGCTCCTTCAATCATCAACAACATGGTCCAGGGTGAGACTTTTCTCCCCGGACAGATCTTCATGTTCGGCGGCTTCGCACTGCGGGCCAATTTGCTTGGCCATCTGGAGCAGATCAACAGCTACACCCCTGGTCACCAGGTCAGGTTCGGAAACTTGAACTACATGGCCGTTATCCACGGAGACTTAATCTTCTACGTATTCGGGCTTGCGCCAGGAGCGTCGGACAGTCACGACGAGCACGGCTTCGACCTGCTGTCGGACAATGCTCGGGACATCGCCCCTGCAGGAGCCCCGGACCTTAATTCGGGGCAGATTGCGTCGCCCGAGGACGGGTGGATAGACCCCGCCCTGGAGGTAGAGCCGAACACAGACTTCTCCCCCAAGGAAGCCTGTGACTCCGGACCCCCGGACTCGCATCCGGCTGTAGGTTCCAGTCCACGCACCCCCAAGCCCACTGAATCTGGTTGGGCTCCGGTAATGGAGTTCACCGCTGCGGATATCTTCCAGCACTCGCCCTTTGGCGACATGCTGAACTCGTTAAAGTCTCTCTCTTTGTTAGGGAACTCTTGGCCGAACTATGACCGGCTTGAGTGGGAAGCAGGCGATGAAGGAATTCGTTGCCCACCCACCACCCAGTTCATTGCCACGGTCGATGATTTAACCGACGTGCTTGACTTCGACTCTGAAGACATCGACGGTATGAACAATGATGCAGGAGAAGAATAGGAACCACCGCCCATGAGGCGGTGGACAACCACCTCCTCATATGATATATATATATATGGTGGACACTCCGAAACAAACCAATGGCGATGAGGCAATTGAGGATAACCACTACTAGGAAAAGGGCTATAGATGATATGGACACTAATGGTGAACCAGACATGTGGTGCGCCACTACTATATGAGAGAATTCCTTATTTGGCCCTTTCTTAAAATTTGCTTCCTTATTTGACCCAAAATAAATTTTTCTTCACTATTTGACACCTAAAGTAAATTTTGTTCCTTATATGACATTTCCGTCCATTTTAGGCACTAATGGTATTAAGTGTGAGGTAAAAAGACCATTTTACCCCTACGTGCAAAGCCAACCTCAAACAAGCACACAGATAGCTTGATTGATTCTTGTACGCGCTTGACAAATTGTCTAGCAGTGGCACACGCACGTACAAGTGAACGCGTTGTTGGCTGCAGTCACTCCCAGTTATCGGGCCCTGTGAGTGGTGTTCGGTTGCTCGTCGCCAGCAGTACGCGTTCTCATCATCCTCGACTCCTCGTTTGCCTGTCGTGCGCGTGGTGTATAGCTGCCGGTATGCGTAGTGTACTACAGTACTTATTTCAACGATTTATTACGCGCATTGTACTAGTTTTAACGTAGAAAAATTAGTAGTACGTGTAATACTTTGGAACGTGCGTCCAGCCTCGAAGGCGTCGTGGTTGTAGATGTCAACACTGTGGCATGTCCATGGCCTCACTCGTGCTCAGACGTCGCTGTGCTATGTGACAACCGCTAGCCCATCTTAAATAGTGACTCCGCGCACTGCAGGCAATGCCGGCGTCGTGCCCGTGGAGCCATGTCCGCATGGACGCCCAAGGCCGAACCCACCTCAACGCCGTGGGTCGTCCACTCCACATCCGCACTCGCACGTGATGAAATAACCAAAATATGGTACTCCCTCCGTCCCAAAATACTTGTCCGAGGAACGGATGTATCTAGACGCAATTTAGTTTTACATACATCCATTTTCATTCATTTGTCCGACAAGTATTTATGGACGGAGGGAATATATGGTATTGTAGTTATTCGCAGAAAAAGTAACTATACTATGGTAGATACGCTAGTACATGTTCTACGGATGTTTTGTACGTACACACACATACCAGTTTATCGAAGGAACAAAATATTTGAGCATACATATGCATGCACAACATCCGTTGACCATCTCTAAAACATTAGTGAACTGATTATTTTTTTACACAATGCACTATGGGCAAAATGGTATTTTCACCTCACACTTAACACCGTTAGTACCTAAAATAGACGGAAGAGTCATATAAGGAACAAAATTTATTTTAGATGTCAAAAAGGGAAGAAAATTTATTTTGGGCCAAATAGGGAAGCAAAATTTAAGAAAGGGCCAAATAAGGAATTCTCTCCTACTATATACTAATGGCGCACCATGTGTTGGTGCGCCATTAGTGTCCAAATACTAATGGCGCACCACATCCATGGTGCGCCACTAGTAACACTATTTTTTTTGAAAACTAGTAATGGCGCACCAGGGGATAGTGCGCCATTATTAGTTAAACTAGTAATGGCGCACCACATCCACGGTGCGCCACTAGTATTTTTTTTTTAATTTTTTTAATTTTTTTTCTTTTTTTCAAAACTAGTAATGACGCACCAGGGGATACTGCGCCATTACTAGTTAAACTAGTAATGGCGCACCACATCCATGGTGCACCACTAGTAATTTTTTTTCAATTTTTTTCAAAACTAGTAATGGTGCACCGTGTGTGTGGTGCGCCATTACTAGTTTAACTAGTAATGGCGCACCACACACACGGTGCGCCATTACTAGTTTTGACAAAAAAATCACCGAATCCACCCCCCTGTTGACCGCCTTCTCAGTTTTAAAAAAAATAAAAGAAAATAATGGAAATGTCAAAAAAATAAAATAAAATAAGTTTCTCATGTGATATGTGGTCTAGTTGTTGGGAAAATTTACAAATATGAATTTCAACTTTATTTGCAAAATCTCTCTGGAATTTGTAAAATGGGCATAACTTTTGCATACGAACTCGGATTAAAAAGTTTTTTATATGAAAAATCATCTACTTGAAAAGTTACGGGGCTTTCAAGATCTAGAGGCAAAAATCCTCAAACATTTCCAAAATCCTCAAAATCCTCAAAAACCTAACAGAAAAAAAGTTACGGGGCTTTCAAGATCTAGAGGCAAAAATCCTCAAACATTTTCAAAATCCTCAAAATCCTCAAAAGCCTAACAGAAAAAAAGTTACGGGGCTTTCAAGATCTAGAGGCAAAAAAATTCAAAAAAATTCAAACTTACTAGTGTCGCACCATTTGCTAGGTGCGCCACTAGTAACAGAAAAAAATTGGTTCCCAAATTTTTTTGGAAATTTTTTGCAAAAATTGATACGTAATATGACCGGGAAGTTTGAAATATTTTTCAAAATTTCATCATACTCATGAACATGAACAAAGTCCTAGACATCAACAAGGTTTAATACGATTGATATGATAGATATATCAACAAGTGCATGTTAAGTGAGGTGGTGCTGGGGTTGGATAGAACTACGAAGTTAAGCGTGCTCGGGCTGGAGTAATGTGAGGATGGGTGTCCTTTTGGGAAGTTTGACCACTTAGTGCGATTTGACTTGAGATTAAGCCATAGTGACCCGAGATTAAGAAAAAAAGAAAAAAAATTTGAAAAAAAATTCTGAAAAAATATTTGAAAAAAATTTGTTAGTAATGGCACACTTCTATGTGGTGCGCCATTACTAAGTCAGATAGTAATGGCGCACCGTGGGCTATACTAATGGCGCATTGCCTGGTGGGCCATTAGTATCTGGTATACTAATGGCGCACCTGTGGTGCGCCATTAGTAAAAAAAATTCTAATGGCGTGGTGCTAGTGGCGCACCTGTAGTGCGCCATTATTAGGCAAAATAGGTGTGCCACTAGCAGGCTTTTTCCTAGTAGTGAACCCCTCAAGGAGGAAAGCAAAGCATGGGCGTCGTCAGCGCCGCTCCAAGCCCCGCCCAGCAATACCGGCACAGGAGACGAAAACAATCCGGATGGTGCCGAAGATGAATATAACCCCGATCAGCCTGCCTTCGAGCAGAAAGAACAGGAAGACGGCCAGGTCAGCCCAGACGAACAGGCGACGGACGGATACCCGGAGGAGGACAACTAATGCCCCCCTCAGGAGACGAGATTAGCCTCGGTGACGACGAGTTCGGCGTGCCTGAGGACCTCGTAGAGCAGGAGCGCTTCAAGCGTTGGCTTATGGCCACTGCGAGGAGCCTGAAAAAGAAGCAGCAACAGCTCCAAGCTGATCAAGACCTGCTCACAAATAGATGGACTGAAGTCCTGGCAACTGAGAAATATGGACTCGAGCGCCACACGGCTGACCGGCCACCTCGTGGCCGGGATAAAACGGCGTATCATCCCGAATACCAGCCCGCACGCCCACGCCAATACACTACGGCCCAGGGCAATAGGCAGGACCTGCAAGATATACTGGAAAACAAGGCAGGATAGCCAAGATCGATCTACGGATCGCGGGGGTGCGCCCCAACACATGACGACGATCATCACGCCGGATACACTAACAACAAGTCCGGCCGGGACGAATACAGCCAACCAGACTCATTCAAACTGCGTAGCCACATAGCCCGGCATAGAGGCGCCGCACACCACCTCTGCTTCACTGACGAAGTGATGGATCATGAATTCCCTGAAGGGTTTTAACCCGTAAACATCAAATCATACGATGGCACAACAGACCCCGCAGTATGGATTGAAGATTTCCTTCTCCACATTCACATGGCTCGCGGAGATGATCTACACGCCATCAAGTACCTTCCCCTTAAGCTCAAAGGACCGGCCTGACATTGGCTAAACAGGATGCCGGCAAATTCCATTGGCAGTTGAGAAAACTTGGAGGATGCGTTCCTCGACAACTTCCAGGGCACATATGTGCGACCACCGGATGCCGATGACCTGAGCCACATTACCCAACAGCCCGGAGAGTCAGCCAGGAAATTCTGGACTCGGTTCCGAACCAAAAGGAACCAAATAGTCGACTATCCGGACGCCGAAGCCCTGGCGGCCTTTAAGCATAATATCCGTGATGAGTGGCTTGCCCGACACCTCGGCCAGGAAAAACCAAAGTCCATGGCGGCCCTCACGACACTCATGACCTGCTTTTGCGCGGGCGAGGACGGCTGGTTGGCTCGCAGTAGCACTACGCCAATAAATTCCGGCACCTCAGATGTCCGCGATAATAACAGCAAGCCACGGCGCAACAGACATAAGCGACAGAACAATGGCGACAACACCAAAGACACGGCAGTCAACGCCAGATTCAGGGCTCGAAATCCGGGCAGCGGAAAAAGCCATTCAAAATAAACAATCAGGGACCGTCCAGTCTGGACCGCATACTTGATCACTCATGCCAGATTCATGGCACCCCGGATAAGCTAGCAAACCACACTAATAGAGACCGATGGGTGTTCAAACAGGCCGGTAAAATAAACGCCAAAAACAAGGACAAGGGGATGCACGGCGACGATGACGAGGAGCCCCGGTGTCCGAACACGGGGGACAGAAGAAATTTCTTACCCAGGTGAAGACAGACAATATGATCTATGCCACCTACATTCCCAAACGGGAACGAAAGCGAGCACTACAGGACGTCTATGGGATGGAGCCAGTCGCCCCAAAATTCAACCCATGGGCAGCCTGTCCGATCAAGTTTGATCGTAGGGATCACCCTACCAGTATCCGTCATGGCGGTTCAGCCGCATTGGTCCTAGACCCAATCATCGACAAGTTCCACGTCACGCGAGTCCTTATTGATGGCGGCAGCAGCCTGAACCTGCTCTATCAGGACATAGTGCACAAAATGGGCATCGACCCATCGAGGATCAAGCCCACCAAAACCACCTTCAAAGGTGTAATTCCAGGAGTAGAGGCCCATTGCACGGGCTCCATAACACTGGAAGTGGTCTTCGGATCTATGGATAACTTCCGAAGCGAGGAGTTAATCTTCGATATCGTCCCTTTCCGCAGTTGTTATCACGCACTTCTTGGACGACCCGCATTCGCTCGATTCAATGCAGTACCACACTACACATACCTCAAGCTCAAGATGCCAGGACCTCGCGGGGTCATAACAGTCAACGGAAACATGGACCTCTCTCTCCGTACAGAAGAGCATACTGCAGCCCTCGCGGCAGAAGTACAATGCAGCCTTCTCCGGAAAACCTCCAATCCAGCGACAACAACACCGAACACCGTCAAGCGAGTCCGGAGTACCTCGCAACAGGATCGCCAGGCACGCCAAGAGCGCAACTGGCAGTCCGGCCTCCGGTCCAACCCCATCAAGGTAGCATTCGTGCCGCGCGTACACAATTACGCACTCAAAATACCATGGGCATAGGCGGAGGTGCAATAGTGACTCATTCAAACAGTGCGGTACAACCGCAACCTACTTTAATAACCCACCTTTATCTTTCAGGGCACTGCTTTCGGGCAGCCTCTTCAGAAGAGTCGGATTGTCGGACTTGCACAGGAGAGGAAACCAAGGAGGCAAAAGGCTTTGCGCACAAAGGGAATACCCAGGTGGAATCTGTTCACGATCGTTATACCTGTTTTATATACCTACATGCGGCCCGCCCTTGGATATGACATGTTAAATAGTCCTATTTACTTCTGCTTAACGCATTCATTGTAAGCATACGCCTAGACGTATTATTCATCAATGGGAGATAATATATAGAGTCGGCTTATTATTCCTATTTGCACATTTTTCCTATAAATGATTATCTAATATTGCATCCGTACACCTTGGTACGTTCAGTTTGCTAGGGGCTTCTTATGGCACCCCATAATACGGCAAGACAAGTCCGAACACTTTCAACAGTGCGGCACCCTGAACTTATAGCATTATATGCATCAGCTCCGAATCATGTCTTGGGTCAATAGGGTTTGCCCGGCACCCTTGTTTTGGTACCTTATGTTCTGTTATATCGGCTAAGGTAGCGTAGGGAGAACTACTGTGATTGTGTCCCGGTTCTTCCGGACGAGCACCTCAGTAGAGAAAGCCAAAAACTGACCGGCATAATGCGGCGAGAGCTAGTCGCTGTTCGAGAGGTCTTATAATCCTTAAAGATTTTTTCCGCTTTAGGCGAGGAATCGGCCTCGTCCAATTTAGGCGTATATAGCGCCCCAATTCGGCTTTCCGAATTCTAGGGGCTTCGCCAAAATTTAAAATTGTAGACTTCTATGGCTAAGTGAAAGTTATAAAGCCGCATAGTCCGATTGCCTTGTTCGTTGCGCCAAACACCTCCTTCAGGGACCAAAAATTTGGATAAAGAGTGTCTGGGTTTTTTCCATGAACACCCCAGTACTAGTTATGTGGGGGCGGAAGCCGACGACTGGCCTACATTCAGAATTTTATAAATAGCCGCACACAAGGTAATATTTTAAATCAAAACAAAGCGCTATATAGCACAAATAACTTCGCCTTTACATTACAAAAACGACAGAAGTACATTCAGTCAAAGATCGCGTCCTTGGTACATTCATCGGCCACGAGATGAGCTCCTTTCATAACGCCATCATAATATTTTTCGGGACAGCGCTGCGCCTTGCCCTACGGCGGTCCATCCTTCACCAGCTTCTCCGCATCCACCTTGCCCCAATTTACCTTTGCACGGGCAAAGGCTCGGCGGGCACCCTCAATGCAAACAGATTGCTTGATTGCTTCAAGCCGCGGACAGGCATTTACCATCCGCTTTATCAGGCCAAAGTAGCTGGCGGGCAGGGGCTCACCAGGCCACATCCGGACTATGAAATCTTTCATAGCCACTTCGGCCGCCCTGCGGAGTTCAACCAATTGCTTCAATTGGTCACTCAGATGCATCGGGTGTTCGGCTCCCGCATACTGGGACCAGAATAACTTCTCTATTGAGCTCCCCTCCTCGGCACGGTAGAACTCCGCAGCATCTGATATGCTGCATGGCGCATCTTTGAATGCCCCTGGAGAGCTCTGAATTCGGTTAAGTAAAAGAAACATCTCCTCCACATGCTTGCTTTGCATAAAGAATGTCTTACCCGCCGCTATCTTCTTGGCCGCCTGGAATTCCTGTTGGGCCTTTTCGGCTTCGGCCTTGGCGTCTTTCATGCCCAAATGGGCCTTCGCAAGTTCAGACTCCTTTGTCTTTAAGTCACGCTCCAAGGACTCGAACTTCTTGATGAGCTCCTGGAGCTCTTGCTGTACCTCGCCCACCCTAGCATTTTGCTTTTCACGCTCAATGCGCTCCATGGCTGCCTTGTCTTCGGCCTCGGATAGCGCTTTCTTCAGGGACGCCACTTCGGCCGTGGCCCCTATTATAAAATCATGACGCTTTGTTGTTAGCATCACCAATTTTTTCTATTCTTTATGATATGTGAACGGGGTATCACTCACCTTTGTTCTCTTAGAGCCACTTCTTCGTGAGGCTGAGCTCTCCTTGGACCCGCTCCAAGTCCCGTTTAAGTCCGTGACCTCCATTGTGCGGGCAGCAGCAGCAAGCAGCACCGCCTGCTTATTCACATAAACACCTACTATTAGACTCCTGTGGATTTTAATTGACCCTCTGTTTGGCTTTTCTTTCTGAACACCAAACAGAGTATCAGGGGCTATTGTCTATCGGGTGATAATTTCCCAAAACTTTTAGTTACTTACCTCAAAGCATGTTAGGAGACTGGTACAGGCTTCGGTCAATCCGCTTTTGGCGGACCGAACCCTCTGAATCACCGCACTCATAAGAGTACGTTGCTCTTCATCCATGGAAGCGTCACAAAGCGCTTCTAGCAGACTATCCGACGCCTCTGGCGTAACGGAAGTTGTCGGCACGGACGGCTCGCCCTCCTTGGCGAGGGGCTGCCTACCCGAATCCGGAACCTTTGGGGGTTCCGGCATAGTGTCCGGCTGGGAGCCCGGCTTGCTGTGGCTCCTGTCGGCACGATCCGCGGGGATCTTATGCCCCGTACGCCCGGCGTCTGGAATTTCGCCTTGGGGCGCCTCCAGAGTCGCCTCCCCCTGCTCTGGGAGCCTTTGGGACAACACCTCGTGTCATCCGCGGTCCTAGGGGAGGTGACCGTTGGAAGCGAGTTCATCGCCGAATCGCTCAAAGACCCATCCGAAGAAGATACCTCGGGATGGACCCTAGCCGGACTGCATATACGTGTCCAGCGTTATAACAGACTATGAAGCAAAGCCGTACTAAAATACAACAGAGTGCGGATACTTACGATCTTACGCGGGGCTTCCCCCTGGGCAACCACTCCTCCTCACTGTACGCGGCCGTGGTGGGGTAATCCGGAAGGGACGCCTTTCCCTTATTGGGCGTCCTAGCCTCCCCCTCTGGGGCGGCTTTCCTTTTCTTCTCCTCCCCAGTGCGGGGAGGCGGAGTTTCCTCGTGTTTGCCCCCGCCTCCGCGGGAGGAATCCGCCTCGTCGTCTTCGGACGATGAGCTTATGACGGCCTTGCGCCGGGGACCCTTCCTGGTCGTCTGGGTCGCCCTCTTGGGCCCTTCGGCCCCCTCAGGTGGGGCGGCCCCTTCTTTTTCCTCGTCGTCTCCAGACGAGGCGTCCGGTACGACCTTACACCGGAGACCCTTCCTGGTCCCCAGGGCCTTCTTTTCGGCCTTCTTTTCCGGCGCCTTGTAGGGCGCCTGGACTAGCATCTCCGTCAGGAGAGCGTCTGCTGGACCTTCTGGCAGTGGAGCCGGACAGTCGATCTGCTCCGCCGTCACCACGTACTCCTGATTAAACACACACGATGACTTAAAATCCTCCCATTAGTATGCTAGGAAAACTCCATCTGGTGATGGTCAGAAAACTCACCGGACTGGGGAGCCGCATGGCGTGAAGCCCGCGGTCCTCGGTTGTGGGAGGAGGTACTTCGGAGGCCTTGAACAGCACCTTCCACGCATCCTTGTGCGTCATGCCATAGAGCTCTTGAAGTGTCTGGTGTTCGGCCGGAACGAACTCCCACAGAGTAAATGCCCGTCTTTGGCACGGAAGAATGCGGCGGACGAGCATGACCTGGACCACGTTGACAAGCTTGATTTTCTTGTCCATCATGCTCCTGATGCAGTTCTCAAGTCCTGTCATCTCTTCAGGTTCGCCCCAGGCCAGGCCCTTCTTTTCCCAGGAGGGGAGCCGCATGGGAATTCCGTATCAGAATTCGGGGGCCGCTGCCCAGTTGGTGTCACGTGGCTCGGTGATGTAGAACCACCCCGATTGCCACCCCTTTACGGTCTCCGCGAAGGAGCCGTCAAGCCAGGTAACGTTGGGCATTCTACCCACCATGGTGCCTCCGCACTCTGATGCTGGCCGCTCACGATCTTCGGCTTCACGCAGAAGATTCGTAGCCACAAGCCGAAGTGAGGTTTGATGCGGAGGAAGGCCTCGCACACGATGATAAACGCCGAGATGTTGAGGACAATGTTTGGGGCTAGATCGTGGAAAACTAGCCTGTAGTAAAACATGAGCCCGTGAACGAAGGGATGAAGTGGAAATCCCAGTCCACGGACGAAGTGGTCTAGAAACATGACCCTCTCGTGGGGTCCCAGAGTCGGAATGATCTGCCCAGCGTCCGGTAGCCGGTGCGTGATATCTGCGGCCAAGTATCCGGCCGCCCGGAGCTTCGTTATATGCTCCTCCTTGACGGTGGAGGCCACCCACTTGCCTCCTGCTCCAGACATGTTCGGCTGTGCGGAAGAGGTGTGAACTAGGGCACTGGAGCTCGAGGGGGCAAGAATGGATAAGCGAAGGAGGAAGGCATGGGTGAAAATGGGGAATCCTTATCCCTTTATAGAGGCGACGAGAATGGTGCGCCTCCCCACTTTCCCGTTGAGAATTGCTTATTTCCCAAGCGCCACGACTGATGGCGCGGTTGGGTTACCCATACCCGTATTGATGGGAATCCCGTGATAAGTGGACATGATCTTTGCTTCGACAAGACATGCTGAGGAAACCGCCTCACAATATGCGTTGTGGCTGGTTGTGGGAAAACGGTTCGAATAATGACTCGACCATAGTGTCATGTCACATTGTTTAAAGTTGTCAGCAGATTACATTTGTGGAATATCATTCTCTCTATGGTGGTATGTGAAGATCATCTTGCAGATCCGGACATGATTTAAATGTTCGGTAATTACTTTGGAGTATTCGGGGAAGGAACCCGCCTTGCAATGCCGAAGACAAACTGTGTGCCGGACTCATCGTCATTGAAGCCTGGTTCAGGGGCTACTGAGGGAGTCCTAGATTAGGGGGTATCCGGACAGCCGGACTATTGGACCATGAAGATACAAGACTCAAGACTTTGTCCCGTGTCCAGGTGGGACTCTCCTTTGCGTGGAAGACAAGCTTGGCGATCCGTTTATTAGATTTCCTTCTTTGCAACCGACTCTGTGAAAACCCTAGCTCCCTCCGGTGTCTATATAAACCGGAGGGTTTGGTCCTTATAGGGACGATCAAGACAATCATAATCCTCATAGGCTAGCTTCTAGGGTTTAGCCTCTATGATCTCATGGTAGATCAACTCTTGTAACACTCATATCATCAATATCAATCAAGCAGGAAGTAGGGTTTTACCTTCATTAAGAGGGCCTGAACCTGGGTAAAACATCGTGTCCCTTTCCTCCTGTTACCATTAGCCTTAGATGCATAGATCGGGACCCCCTACCCGAGATCCGCCGGTTTTGACACCGTCAGCGGTACCACACCATGCCAAGCCCACGTGACATAGTCACAATTACGGGCAAGGCCGAACTCCACCCTGACACTGGAAAGTATACCGCCGCTGAGGTAGTGAGTTGTGCCTTTCTGTCGAACCTTGATTCGACAGCCAACCTCCCGGACACCAACAAAGGAGTCTGAGCTACTTTACGGCATGATAGCCCGGATCAACCAGGCTCCAATCAAGCACCCCGGCATAAGCTGGAGAGGGCCCCGTGGTCCAACCACCCTATGACAAACAAATGTCTCTAAGCATTTTCTTTACAGGCTCACTTTTGCGCAGAACAGGACTGTCGACATGGATTCAGCATGGATGCACAAAGAGGGAATACACAAAAGTTCCCCAAGAAGACAATCCGGATACACTTCGGATCCGCACACAGCTTCCTCCCGCCCGGTCGCAACAGGTTCCGCCAGCATACCTCCTTTTATAGCATAAATCGTACTCATACGCATAGACGTGTCACTCCACTACAACATGTAGAGTTATATGACACATACCGGCCGTCATTCCTCATTGATGCCTTTTTTCATCATAACGGCACCCGCACATAGTGTCATGCCCTACTACGCCAGGGGCTTCATTGTACCCATAATATGGCAACAAAGTCCGGCCACCTTCCCGATCGCTCGGCACCCCGAACTTATAGCACTATATGCATCAGCTCCGAATCATGTCTTGGGTCATTAGTTGGGTCTGCCTGGCTCCCATGTTTTGGTACCTTACGTTCCGCTCCATCGGCTAAGCTAGCGCTGGGAGAACTACTGCGATTGTGTCCCGGTTCTTCCGGACAAGCACCTCAGTAGAGAAAGCCAAAAACTGACTATCATGATACGGCGAGAGCTGGTCAGCTGTTTGAGAGGTTGTAAAATCTTTAAGGATTTATTCCACATAATGCCATAACAAATGCAGAGTGCAACGGATCAGTCTTCTGATCAGGTGTTGTTAGAGCCCCTCATATGGTCTTCCGAACACCAGGGGCTGCACCTACCATACTCGAATTCCTATGGCTAAGTGAGAGTGATAAAGCCCTATAGTCCGATTGCCTGGTTCGCTGTGATGAACACCTCCTTCAGGGACCCAAACATGGGATAAAGAGTGTTCAGGTATGTCTCGAACACCCCCGTACTTTCTACATGGGGGCAGAAGCTGACGACTGGCCAACTCTCAGGATTCATATATATCAAACGGCCGCACAGGAAGAAAAACTTTTTATATAATAGGAAATAAATAATAAAAGTGATAGTATTCCGCATTACAAAGGACAGCATGACTGTCTTTTGGGAAATATAATGTCTTTGGTACATTGCTCCGCCACAAGGCGGGCTCCTTTCAAGACACCATCATAATGTAATTCGGGATTGCGGTGCTCCTTACCCTCCGGAGGTCCCTCAGTCATCAGCTTTTCAGCATCAAGCTTCGCCCAGTGCACTTTCGCATGGGCAAATGCCATTCGTGCACCTTCTATACAGACCGACCGCTTAATGACTTCGAGCCGAGGGCAAGCACCAACAATCCGCTTCACGAGCCGAAGTAACTGCTTGGAATTGGCTCAGCGGGCCACAGCCGGACAACTAAGTCCTTCATGGCTAGTTCGGCCGCCTGGTGCAGTTCGATCAGCTGCTTCAGCTGATCAACAAATGGCACTGGATAATTCGGCACCAAATACTATGACCAAAAATGCTTTTCCACAGCCTTCTTCTCCTCAGCCCGATAGAATTGAGCAGCATCAGATATGCTGCGTGGCAGGTCCGCAAACGCCCCTGGAGAAATAAGAATTCAATTTGTCACTTTGAATTTCTCCTGTTGCTACATAAAAAATGCTTAAAATAAAAAAAGCCTTACCAGCCGCAATCCTCCTCACCTCCTAAATGTCCTTCAGAGCACCTCGGGCTTCCTCCCGAACATCATTTGCGTCCTGGAGAGCCTGGGCAAGTTCGGATTCTTTCCCTGCTAGACTCTACTCCAACGTCTCACTTTTCTTCACGGCCTCCTGGAGCTCTCGTTCAGCTTCAATGACCCTAGCCTGGTGCCTCTCGCGAAGAGCCTGCTCTGCGGCAGCGTTCTTGTCGGCTTCAGCCACAACCTTTTTTAGCGCCTCAATTTCAGCATTTGCTCCTAGAGCACACAATACAAATAATTTCATCACGCACAACTACTCATTTGTGCTAAACTTATCAAGGTTTCAACATACCTTGCTTATCCTCCAACTGCTTCTTCACTCGGCCAAGTTCTTCCTCGGACCGCTCCAGACTCTGCTTTAGTCCGGACACTTCCGCAGTATGAGAGGCGGTCGTCGCTACAAACACCTGTTTATAAACGAAGAGATATATGTCATTAACTGAGTCTCTTGCGAAGCGGAAATTTGATCCCCTATCTGGTTCTCTCTTTCACCGGACAGTGCATCAGGGGCTACTATCCATACTATGACAATCTTCAAAGGTTCCTAAAACATACCTCAAAGCCTTTTATAAGGCTGATGTAGGATTCATTCAGTCCGCTCTCAGTGGACTGAATCTTTTCAATCACCGCACCCATAAGGACGCGATGTTCATCGACGATGGAAGCACTCTTTAGCGCTGTCGATAAGCTGTCCTGCAGCTCTAGTTAGACAGAGGTTGCTAGTGGAGCAGGCTCGCCTCCTTCCGTCAAGGGGGGCTGCCTGCCTGATCCTGGAGCCTCAAAGGTCTCCGAGACCGTGTCCGGCTGCAGGCCGAATCTAAGATCGCCCCCGCCATCGACGCTCATGGGAATCGTTGCTCCCGTGTATCCGGCCCTAGAGGTGTGCCCTCCCTGGTCTGGGTCCTGCTGGGACGACACCTCGGTGTCACGCCCAGGCTTCGGGGAAGGGTCCTCCAGAGGCGTCTCGCTCTCCAGGGCATCTGAGCTCAGTGAATCCTCCGATGAGGACTGTTCGGCGCGAGACCTTGCCGGGATGCACAAAGTATGGCGCAAGTTAAAAAATTACACCTTAGTGATCCTGGGCGCGTGGGCGTGTTCGGATTTCGTGTACTCACGATTTTACTAGGGGCTGGGCCCTAGGATCCCACTCCGGGCTGCTACAGGTAGCCACGGTGGACGCCTCTGGAAGGGGATTTTTTTCCCTCTTTGGCGATTCGGCCTCCAAGGATGAGGAGGCCGCCCTTTTCTTTCCTCCCCCCATGGAGGACTCGTTTTCTTCCTCCTCCTCTTCATCTTTGGAGGAACGATGGGCGCTGGAGTCTTCGGATCTTGTGACCGAAGCACCACGGCGACGGAGGCCGCTCCAGGTCTCCTTGGCCTCCTTGAAGGCCTCTTTCTTCGCCGCCTTGTAAGGCGCTAGGACCAGCATCTTCTTCAGAAGTGGTCCTACCGGTTCTTCTGGCAGCGGGGCCGAACAATGTATCCGCCCTGCCTTCTTCGTCCATTCCTGGGGTAATTATTGAAAGCATGATAAAGCGTCTCCCTAGGGATATGCCAGCTAAACATGGATGGACAGAACATAGCGATAACTTATTGGACTTGCGGAGCGGGACATTTGATACCCACGGTCCTCGGCGGAGTCCGGCCACGGTTTGCCGGACTTGAAGAGCACCTTCCAGATATCCTTGTGTGAGGAGCCGTAGAGCTCCCGCAGGGTCTGGTGCTCAACCGGGTGGTATTCCCACAAATTACAGGTCTGGTGTTGGCAAGGAAGAACCAGGCGAACTAACATCACCTGGACTACATTTACGAGTTTGACGTCCTTGTCTACCACGCCCTTAACGCGCGTTTGGAGCACCGACAGCTCATCGGACGAGGACCAGTTCAGGCCCTTCGGCCAGGACGTAAGCCGCAGGGGCGCCCCGGATCTGAATTCGGGAGCTGCGGCTCTTTTTTTGTCGCGCGTCTCAGTGATGTAGAACCACTGCTGCTGCCACTCCTTGACGGAATCATTAAAGGTGCATGTCGGCCATGTGACCTAGGGCATTTTGCTCACATGGCGCCTCTGCACTCGGCGTGCTTGCCGTTCACCACCTTGGGCTTCACATTAAAGATCTTCAGCCATAAGCCGAAGTGTGGAGAAATACGGAGAAAGGCCTAACACGCGACGATAAACGTCGAGATATTAAGGAAAGAATTAGGGGACATATCATGAAAGTCAATCCCGTAATAATACATGATGCCGCGAACAAATGGGTGAAGGGGAAACCCGAGCCCGCGAACGAAGTGAGGAAGAAACACAGCCCTCTCGTGAGGCTCCAGATTAGGGACGATATGTCCCACCGTCGGAAGACGGTGGCCGATTTTCTTGGCCATGTACCCGGCCTCTCGAAGCTTTTTGATATCCTTCTCCTGGACGGTAGAGGCCATCCCCTTGCCTCCTGCTCTGGATCTGGACATCTTCGGAGAACCTCTTTTTGGTGGAGAAGACGAGTGCTTGGGTGCTAGGGCTCGAGCGAAAGGGAATGGACGAGTGAAAGGAAAAGGCGTGGGTAAAGAGGTAGATGAATTATCTCTTTATAGAGGCAATAAAAATTCTGTGCCTCCCTACTTGCCTGATGGAACCTGCTCGTTCCCCACTTGCCGCGATTGGCAGTATGGTTGGGCTGCCCACACCCGTATTAATGAAAGTCCCGTGATAAGGGGGACATGATGTCTGCTTCTACAAGACGTGCCCGGGAAACCGCCTCGCAATATACGCAGTAGCTGGTTGAGAAACGGTTCGGATAAGGACCAGGCCACAATGTGATATCAAGTTATGAAAAAAATATCAGCGGATTCAGTTCATGAAAAGGTATGGTCTCTACAGTGGTGTGTGGAAATTATTTTGCAGAACTGGACATGATCCCGGTGTCCATAATCTACTTTGGAGTATTCGGAGATGGAACCCGCCTTGCAATGCCGAAGAGAATCTGTGCACCGGACTCATCGTCATTGAAGCCTGGTTCAGGGGCTATTGTGGGAGTCCTGGATTAGGGGGTATCCGGACAGCCGGACTATATACTTTGGCCGGACTGTTGGACTATGAAGATACAAGACTCAAGACTTCGTCCCGTGTCCGGATGGGACTCTCCTTTGCATGGAAGACAAGCTTGGCGATTTGGATGTTAGATCTCCTTCTTTGTAACCGACTCTGTGTAACCCTAGCCTCCTCTGGTGTCTATATAAATCGGAGGGTTTAGTCCGTAGGACGAGGACAATCATAATCATAGGCTAGCTCCTAGGGTTTAGCCTCTACGATCTCGTGGTAGATCAACTCTTGTAATACTCATATCATCAAGATCAATCAAGCAGGAAGTAGGGTATTACCTCCATCAAGAGGGCCCGAACCTGGGTAAAACATCGTGTCCCCTGCCTTCTGTTACCACTAGCCTTAGACGCACAGTTCGGGACCCCCTACCCGAGATCCGCTGGTTTTTGACACCAACAGTGTGATTTGCAAGTTTTTCAGGGGTGCCATGAATCTGACATATTCTGTCTAGAATCTTTTTTAGGCTGGACGGTCCATCTTTGTTGCCTTTAAATGGATTTTTCCGTTGACCAGGTCGAGAGCCCCTGAATTCGGCATTGACCGCCGTGTTATCTGGGATGTCTTCATTGTTTCGACGTTTGTTTTTATCGCGTCACGGCTTCCCATTGCCATCCCTGACTTCGGATGTGCCTGGGTCGCTGGTGCCGCTACGGGCTAACCAACTGTCCTCGCCTGTGCAAAAGCGGGTCATAAGGCTTGTTAGGCCTGCCATTGTCCTTGACTTTTCCTGGCCGAGGTGTCTGGCAAGCCATTCATCCCGGACACTGTGCTTGAAAGCCGCTAAGGCTTCGGCATCCGGGCAGTCGATGATTTGATTCTTCTTAGTGAGAAATCTGTTCCAAAGCTTTCGGGCTGACTCTCCGGGTTGTTGGATTATGTGACTTGAAAATTGGCCCTGAAAGCATCCTCAAGCTCTTCCGAACTTCCAATTGAGTTTTCGGGGCGGCTTTTCAACCAGTGCCGGGCTGGTCCTTTCAACTTGTGGGGCAGGTATTTTATGGCATGGAGATCATCTCCGCGAGCCATGTGGATGTGAAGGATAAAGTCCTCAATCCAGACCCCAGGTTCTGTTATTCCGTCGTATGCCTCTATATTCATGGGTTTAAATCCTTCTAGAAATTCATGATCCAGCACCTCATCGGTGAAACACAGGGGGTGCGCGGCACCCCTGTATTCGGATGTGTCATGGCATGCTGTCGACGGTTGTTGTGTTCGGTGTTGATTCCGAGCTGATATTCGATCAGTATGATCGTTTTGGTGGTTGTGATCTTGTGCAGGAGCACGCTTCCTAGATCCATAGATGGACCTGGCCATACCGGATTTTCTGCCCAGGAGCTCACGTAAATCGTGTGCTGACTTGTGCGCGGCATCATTAGCCATCCTGTCGCGGCCACGGGGTGGTCGGTCCGGCTGATCGGCCATTTTATTTTTTGGCTGGATGGGCTCTATAGCCTCGTTGTCAAATTCGGGCAGCAGCTTGTGCTTTGGATAGCTCTTTGTGTGGCGATCACTACCGCATTTTTTTCAGTGTCGAAAACTTTGTTCCATCTACGGTTGAGCGTATCCTACGTGGCCTTAAGCCTTTGCTTCTGCTTCTTCAAGCTCCTCGCGGTGGCAAGAAGCCTTCTTTGGAGGTTCTCTTGTTCCAAATGTTTTTCCAAGATGATGAGTGCATCGTCGTCCGGACTGTTCTTCTCTCCGGAGATAGGTTGACGAGTCTTACCCTCAGGATCGCCATCATCGGACATTTGCTCCGGACTATGTTCACCGTCCCCTGGCTCATCCTGCTCCATCGCTGGGTCCATGGGGTCGTCGCTTCCTTTGGAGTCGACCGAGGTGTTTGTCGGATTTCGGGTTCCGGCAGATCCTCAAGGTTCAAACTCTGGGGTGCGCGCAGAGATCACACCTCCTGCCTACCCACATCTCGTCACCTCGCAAGGATCTAAAACTACACGAAGAACTACACAAGGGTCACGAGGTTTATACTGGCTCAGGCCACCATTGTGGTGTAATACCCTACTCCAGTTTGTGGTGTGGTGGATTGCCTCAAGGGCTGATTATGAACAGTACAAAGAAGAACAGCCTCGCGAGGGGCTGTTCTTGGCTGGTGCGATGAACTGCTAGAGAGAGTTCAGTTGCTTCTCTGTCTCTCTAGTCTACCCAAAATCTCTCTTGACCCGATCCTTTCACCATGTGGGTGGCTAGTCCTATTTATAGAGGGAGGCCCTGGGCCTCTTCCAAAATATTGAGCAGGAAGGGCGCCAACAATTGGCCATTTTGAAGGGGAACATCTAGTACACTTATCCTGACGAAAGTTGGTCCTCGCCTGCCAAAGACCCTGACGGTGACGCCGGCCTGGGCTCCATGATGACCTCCATCCTACCGTCCTGCTGGTCTTGGTCTTGTTGCACCGAAATGGTTACCTTTGCTTGATGCTCTTGCCTGCGCTTGCCCCCTTTTCACCAGAGAGGAAACAAGGACTCTGCGCAGGCCGGCGCCCGCCTGGAGCCCGCCTGGCCTCGGTCGTCATGGCTTGCGTCATGGGCACCTCGTGAGGCACCCCGCCCTGATCTCTCCGCCTCCTCGCGAGCCAGTCTGACGAGGCTGTGCCCGAGGAAGCCTCCTGTCGTCTGCCCCGCGAGGCTTGGCCCCTCGCGAGGGTCTTGAGCATGTGTTGATGAAGATGGGCCGTACTGGGCCACTCCCTGAGCCACGCCGGAGGCCGTGGGCAGGCAAGTCTGGTTACCCCCGTTCCCAGAACACCGACAGTAGCCCTCGGGCCCATGGCGCGCCTGGACTTGGCTTAGCAGAGAAGCGAAGGGGCAAGTGCGAAGCGCCGCGGGCCCCATCAGCCTGCGGCCTTGGGCGCTGCGTGGCGGTTGATTGGACGTGGGCATCCTGGCTCCCCCATGACGCCATGGTAACTGCACGATTTGACGAGTCCCTGCATGCAAAACGGGTCATAATTACCTGTGATCGTGGTGGCCGGCGGTTGGCCTCCCTCGTCTATATGTATGGAACGGCATGAGCCCTTCCAGTCCATTCGTTCTTGCTACTCCCCTTCTCCTTCTTGGCCGCTCGCCATCCCCATGGCTCGGCCGAAGAGGTTCTCGGCCACGGAGAAAGGAAAGGCTTGCCAGGAAGGGCCCGGCTCTCCCCGGCCAAGCGTGGCGAGGGCCGCCCTCGCAAGCACCCTATGGCCCCTGCTGCGGCCTCCCATGGCCATGGGAACAACCCTTTGCGCGGCGGTGGGTGTTCAGCTGCCAATGAGAGGTACGTTGGGGTTGCGCGACCCCCAAGGCTGTGCTTTCGCTCGACGGAGGTGCTGCCGGAGTTCGTCGTGTGGTCGGCGGACCCGACCGGCACCTAGCTCCAGCTCCCCCGCTTCTTTATAGGTGAACTCCCGGCTGGTGCCCCGGGCGGCCTTTGGCTTCAGGCAGATGGTTGTTGCAGCAGGGCCTCCTGGGCTACACTAGAGGTCTCCACCGTTGTGGAGGCGGCCCTGATCCGCGGCTGGCAAAGGATTGCCCGCGCGCGCGGCCTGAGCCGACGATGCACTCTGCACTTCAAGTTCGACGGCGATGCCACCCTCTATGTGAGGGTGTTCGGGGAAGACGGGCGCCGCGCCAGATGCTGCCCTGAAGATGATGACCACGGCCGCGCACCCAGCCCCGGCGTTGGTCGGGGTGAAGGTGGCGGGAGGCGCGCGGGCAGCGGTGCCCGAGGCCCGCCAAGCTCCGGTGACTCCCCCTCGGACGGCAGCTCCTCCAGTGGTGGTCACGACCAACCCCCTCGCCACCGCGCTCGCCTAGGAGAGGGCAGCGGGTTGGCCCGACACCGCGCTTCGGTGAAGTGGGAGGCGGAATCCAGCTGAGCTCCGGAGGCAGTACGAGCCTTTGCAGAGCGTTGGCGCCGGGCAAGTCGTGCCCCCTTTTGCTTTCCTTTCTCTCATGCACAAAAAGAATGTAATCCGGTGCCCCATGGGGCGTGTTGAACTGTCGCTGTTTAGTTGGTGCACTGTTTCTACTGTCTCGGCGCTATGTTTTCGCTCTGCGTGTTTATGTGTGGAAATCACTTATCTGGGGGGGAGCTCGTTGCGGTCCTCGCCTCCCGAGACTAGGGCCTCGCCGTGCGCCTTGTGTCCTGCAGGGTTTAGTCAGTAGGGGTAGTCTCCAGCCTTGGTAGCAAGGACAACCAACCCAAGCCCTGTGATCGTGTCGCGATGCCCGTGGGGCACGGAATGGGTGGCGTGCTCCCGCAGCGGACTCAGACAAGGAAGTTCCAAACCACCGGGCAGAAAACACTCGCGAGGGTGCCCATGTTCCTCCCTCGTGAGACTTCGCGCGAGAGAAAACAAAACAAACAAGTGAAATGGATGAAGGGTCGCGAGCTCGAAACGGTAACAGCCCCAGAAAAATTTCAAATAGAAACAAACAAGCCAACTGCGGAAAGCAAATGAAAGAAGCCACGTCCGGCACCTAGTCTAGTCTTCGACGTCTTCTCACCAGCGCGGAGCTAAGTGTTGCACTGGGCGTGGGCGGGAGCCCCCAAGGCCCAAGTGTGGCTCTCCGGAGACTCCGGGTCGTGTACAGCCCCACTCATTATTACGTGAGAGTGTCACGGGTGGCGAGCTTCACAGGCGTTGGCCTTCTTCATAGGCACCAGGCCTTTTCCAAAACGCGGTTACTTCACAGGCATTCTCCTTCTTCATAGGCACCGGGCCTTTTCCAAAACACGGCTACTTCACAGTTATTCGCCTTCTTCACAGGCACCGGGCCTTTTCCAAAACGCGGCTACTTCACAGGCATTCACCTTCTTCACAGGCACCGGGCCTTTTCCAAAACACGGTTACTTCACAGGCATTCGCCTTCTTCACAGGCACCGGGCCTTTTCCAAAACGCGGATACTTCACAGGCATTCGCCTTCTTCACAGGCACCGGGCCTTTTTCAGGGGTAAAATGTTTGAAGATGTTGGATGTTCCACGCGTTCTGGATGGGCACCCCCTCCTGGGTCTCCAAGCATGCGGAGCCGGGCCTGGAAACATGAACAACCTTAAACGGGACCTCCCACATGGGAGAGAGCTTGTGCAGTCCCTCCCTGGAGAGAACCCGCCTGAGCAAGAGATCCCCTACCTCAAGAGTCCTGGGGCGGATGTTGCGGCAGTGGTATCGCCACAGTGCTTGTTGGTACCTTGCTGCTCGTAGTGCGGCTTCTCGGCGATGCTCCTCCCCCAGCACGAGATCTCTCCCCCGCATGGCGTCCTGCTGCGCTTCGTCGAATGCCAGGACCCGTGCGGAACTACGTCTGACCTTGTGAGGGAGAACGGCTTCAGCTCCATAGACCAGAAAGAACGGGGTCTCGCCAGTCTGCTTGGTTGCGGTCATGCGGATAGACCACAACATAGACTGGAGCTCGTCGTACCAGCCCCTGCCGCAGGCCTCCAGCTTTTTCTTGAAGGTCCTGGTTTTGAGGGCCCTCAGGACCTCTGTGTTGGCTCGCTCGGCCTGACCGTTGCTCCACGGGTGCGCCACCAAAGCGTAGCATATCTACGTTCCAAGGTTAGCATAGTATGTTTTGAAGAGGTTACTGGTGAACTGTGAACCGTTGTCGGTGATGATGTGGTTCGGCACCCCGAATCGACTCACGAGGCCCTTGATGAACTTGACCGTGGAGCCTGCGGGGATGGTGCGGACAACTTCCACCTCAGCCCACTTGGTGAACTTGTCCACGGCGACGTAGAGGTAGTGGTAGCCTCCTGGCGCCCGAGGGAACGGACCCAGGATATCCAGTCCCCAGACTGCGAATGGCCATGAGAGGGGTATAGTCTGCAGACCTCGCGCCGGCACGTGGATCTGCTTGGCATGGAACTGACAGGCCTCGCAAGCTTTTACCAGTTCCACAGCATCATTGAGTGTCGTGGGCCAATAGAACCCGCTGCGGAACGCCTTGCCAAAGAGAGTCCCTGACAACGAGTGGTGCCCACAATCCCCACCGTGTATGTCTGCCAGTAACTCCTTCCCCTACTCCCTGGAAATGCAACGTAAGGACACCTCATTCGGTCGTCTCCAGTAGAGCTCTCCATCCTTGAGGCAGTATGTCGTGGCCTGCCGTGCCACACGCTCCGCTTCTTCCTCCTTTTCCGGCTAGGTGCCTTGTGTCAGGTAGCTCCTGAGCTCTGTGATCCAGCACCCTTCCTGAGGCTCCAACGCCAGGAGCAAGCGCGCTCCTGAGGTCGGGCTGCAGACCGGGGCTCCAGAGGCAGGTGGCTGGGGGAGCTCCTCCTGAGGCTGCACTATGCTTGACAGTGATGGCGTCGTCCAGGGTTTGAAGAGCCGCTCCTCGAAGACGCCAGGCTCCTGAGGTAGCCGCCTGGATGCCCTTTTGGCGATGTCATCATCCTTTTGATTGGTGCCGCGAGGCACATGCTGCAAGTCAAGCCCCCAGAACTGCTTCTCCATCCTACGGACTTCCGCGAGGTAGGCTTCCATGTGCTCGTTCTTCGGCCCGTATACTTTGTTGGAGAAGTTGACGAGGAGCTGCGAATCACCCTTGATGGTGAGGCGCTTCACCCCCAGGGCGACTGCAGCTTTCAGGCCTGCTATCAGGCCTTCGTATTCTGCTATGTTGTTGGAGACCTTTTCTCCATGCTAGAAACAGAGTTGCACGATGTAGTAGAGCTTGTCTTGAGTGGGAGATACGAGCACAACACCAGCCCCCGCGCCGTGTCGGGAGAATGCCCCGTCGAAGTACATGACCCACCCATCCGGTGCCTCGCTTTCTGGGGAGAGTGATCGATCCTCGCCAGCGTCAAGGCCTGGCGCTTCAACCCATTCCGCTACGAAGTCTGCAAGTGCGGCCCCCTTGATGACTCTGGTTGTGCTGAATTCTACCTGAAACGCTTGCAGCTCGATGTTCCACTCAGCGACTCTTCCAGCTGAGTTGGGGCTTCTGAGCACCCTTTCCAAGGGATATGCTGAGACAACCTTGATGGGATGGCCTTGGAAATAGTGCCACAACTTGCGCGAGGCTACCAATAGCGCGAGGAGGAGTTTCTGAGGCATGGGGTACCGTGCCCTCGCGTCCCGCAACACTGTGTTGATGAAGTACACAGGGTGCTCGACGAGGTGGGGAGTGCTGGTACTGCTAGCGCCCTCCGGAGGCTGAGGCGCCTCCCGAGACAATGGAGCCCCCAGCGGCTGGTCGCATAGAGGTGGGGCCTTCTCTCTCCTGGGTGTGCTTCCCTGCAGCGGCTGGCCCTTCTCGGCTGCAGTCGCGGTCTCTGTGAGGCCCTCTTGGTCCTGCTTTGCTTCGACCCGGACGGTTGCCGCGGCCTTGGTTCTACGCTCCTCCCTGACAGCCACCAGGGCTGCGCTGGCAGAGTAGGGGGTGGCCGCAAGGTAGAGTACTAGGGGCTCTTGAGGACGCGGAGCCACCATCACCGGAGGGCTGGTTAAGTACCTTTTGAGATCCTAGAACGCCTTGTCGGCCTCTTCAGTCCATTCAAAGGGGCCCTTCTTCTTCATCAGCTTGAAGAAAGGCAGTGTTCGCTCCCTGTAACGCCCCGGATACAACTTTCCATATTCGTAACTCCGACTCTTGTCATTTCTGACTATGTGATTTATTATTTCCTTCCTGGTGGTTTTTGTCTGTTGTTGTGCATTTTGTTCTTGTTATGCATCTCGTTTCATGTCATGCATTTCATCATCGCATCATTTGCACTGCATCGGCACTCGTTGCCATCATTGTTTTTTAACTTGCATCCGTTCATAGTTGCCGTGTCCCCCCCTTGCTTTTGTTGACCGCCCCGAAACCAGTCATGTTTTCGTTTCCCTTTTGTCCGACCACCTAACCTCTCTGCACGCCACCGACCCCCTCTCGCGTGCGTGTCCGAATACTCCCCCGAACCCGACCCAAGCAGTCGTCACCGTTGGATCCAGATCATCCCCAAACATCCCGAAAACATCTCCGTTTTCTTAATTGGATGTCCTAGCCTATTTATTCGCGACCGTCCGATTGCCATCGGAGGGACGAGGTAGCCCCTAAGCCTAGTCCACTCGCGTATATATATTAGCCTATCCTGAGACTGAATCCCTAATTTCTAGGGATCCTCCAAGCCGCCGCCACTCCTCTTGTCTGTCTTCCTCGGGTTCTCATCCCAATCCAATCCACCAACCGCAGCCTTCGACCGCCTCCATTTCCGTGCCTGAGCTCCTCCCCTCGTTTTCAGCCCCGAGCCAACCAGCGGCACCGCAGCGCCAGATCTCCGTTCTCCCCTTGCCTCCTCTGTTCCCCACCGAGAATCCCCCAGCGCCATCCTCTGGTTCTCGATCCAGGCGTCCATCTCCCTCAGCGCGCCCGAGATCCATCCTCCCGGGCATCTGCCTCCCCTGCCTCCTGGACAAGTCCGGCCTCCCGCAGCTCCTTCGTCCCTGACCGCGGCCGCGCCGCCGGTCGGCGCCAGCAACCCAGCAGATGAGCCTCGCTCGCCCTTTCCCTTTCCTTCTTCCCTCTGTTTCCATCTCCATCATCTCATCTCTCTCTTCCTCTGCATCTTCTTGCAGGGACCGAAAGGATTCGACCTTGGCCTCGTCACTACGCCGCTCCGGCGACCCAGTCCCCATGACCCCACGCCACGGCTTCCCCGCGCTCCGTTCCGCCCGTTTCGGATGCTTCCGCGTCATCCCCGTCGCCAAGACTGCCAGATCTCGCCACCCTGCCATCTTCCTGGAGCCACGACGCCCGCTCGTCCTCAGCTTCGAGCGACCGCACGCGCCTGGCCCGCATCCCCTTCGCTCGTCCCCAAGTCCCGCTTCTTCGCCTCCCCAAGCTGCGCCCTCGCCGGCCGAAGTTCAAGTAACGCTGTCGTACCCTGCTTCTTCCTCGCCCGCCCGTCTCTGTAGATGAGTGCACGAGCAGCGCCCGTGCCCGTTGACCCGTCCTCTCGCGCGCGTGGCCTTTTTGCCTTGGGCCGCTTCTGCTGCACCGCGTCAAGGCCCAGCTTCGGCTCCAAGCCCAGCCGCCCTGCTTCCCCGCCAGCCCTTTGGCCCAATGTGAGCAGCCGCCTAAGATCCATCCCCCCGTGCACTAACGGGCCAGCTAGTTTCAGCCCGTTCTGTTTTTTTCCCTGCCGCTGCGATTTTAGCATTATCCCAGGATTTACCAGTTTTGCATAAAAGTCCCTAGCTATCATGCATATAATAACTCCACAACCGTGCATTGGATTAAAATGTTTTATATATGTAAAATGCTTAGTTTTTCATCTAGTTTCATAATATGTTGTTTTCATCCATGTTTAAAATGATGTTTGATTAAATTTACTCAAATGCCATGCTAAAATGCTTTATCTTATAACTAATTAACCGTAGCTCCGAATTTAATAAACCTTATATGTAAATGGGGTGGAAAAATGCATAGATTAACAAGGTCCACTTTATTTTCCTGTTTAACAACATTAAAATATGGTTTAGGGAAGAACAGTAGCAAATTCATAAATTGCATATGAGATTTTCCGGAGATGTTGTTCGTTGTTCTGGCCTCATTTAAATTTGCCTAGATAGGTAGTTTAATTATGCTAAACCTCTTGCCATGTTAATCGACATTTAATATTGTTGGGTACCTAAACGAGTGCGAACTAAATAACTTGAATGTGTGTTTCGTCAATATGCAACTCGTTGCATATTGAGCTCCACTTAACTTGTAGTACCATTTGTTGCACTTTGCCATGCCATGCCTCTTTAAACCGGACATGCATCATATTTGTTTGTGCATCATGCCAAGATTATGCTTGTGTGTTTACCATGTTGTTTGCTTCTTTCTGGGTTGCCTTCGGTTTCGTTCCGGAGTTGTGAGGATTCGTTCGACCACGTCCGCTTGTCTTCTTCATGGACTCGTTCTTCTTCCTAGCGGGATTTCAGGCAAGATGACCACTACCCTGGATCTCACTACTATCATTGCTATGCTAGTTGCTTCGTTCTATCGCTATGCTGCTTACCTATCTTTTGCTCATCAAGCCATCCCAAATTGCCATGAACCTCTAACCTTTGACACCCTTCCTAGCAAACCATTACTTGGCTATGTTACCGCTTTGCTCAGCCCCTCTTATAGCGTTGTTAGTTGCAGGTGAAGTTGAAGATTACTCCATGGTGAACAGGATTTTTGGTTGGGATATCACAATATCTCTTATATTATGAATGCATCTATATATTTGGTAAAGGGTGGAAGGCTCGGCATTATGCCTGGTGTTTTGTTCCACTCTT
Source organism: Triticum dicoccoides (assembly GCF_002162155.2). NCBI lineage: Eukaryota > Viridiplantae > Streptophyta > Magnoliopsida > Poales > Poaceae > Triticum > Triticum dicoccoides. The sequence goes on from NC_041389.1 coordinate 506,818,078, forward strand.
GCCGCCCTAGTTTCCGTCATACCGGTGTTATGTTCTCGGATTTTGCGTTCCTTACGCGGTCGGCTGATTTATGGGACCCCCTTGACAGTTTGCTTTGAATAAAACTCCTCCAGCAAGGCCCAACATTGGTTTTACCTTTTGCCTCACCACCACCTATATTTCCCTTGGGAGTAATTAACCCAAGGGTCATCTTTATTACAGCCCCCCCCCCCGGCAAGTGCTTGTCTAAGTGTTGGTCCGAACTAGAGCCCTTTGCAGCGCCCCCTCAGGGAAACTTGAGGTCTGGTTTTAGTTGTACGGATTGCTCATCCGGTGTTGCCCTGAGAATGAGATATGTGCAGCTCCTATCGGGATTGTCGGCGCATCGGGCGGTCTTGCTGGTCTTGTTTTACCATTGCCGAAATGTCTTGTAAACCTGGATTCCGAGTCTGATCAGGTTTTCCTGGGAGAAGGTATATCCTTCGTTGATCACGAGAGCTTGTCGTGGGCTAAGTTGGGACACCCCTGTAGGGTATAATCTTTCGAAAGCCGTGCCTGCGGTTATAGGCAGATGGGAATTTGTTAATGTCCGGTTGTAGATAACTTGACACCAGATCCGAATTAAAACGCATCAACCGTGTGTGTAGCCGTGATGGTCTCTTTTCGGCGGAGTCCGGGAAGTGAACACGGTTTCTGGGTTATGTTTGACGTAAGTAGGAGTTCAGGATCACTTCTTGATCATTGCTATCTTCACGACCGTTATGCTTGCTCTCTTCTCGCTCTTATTTGCGTATATTAGCCACCATATATGCTTAGTCGCTGCTGCAACCTCACCACTTTACCCCTTCCTTTCCCTTTAAGCTTTGCTAGTCTTGATACCCATGGTAATGGGATTGCTGAGTCCTCGTGGCTCACAGATTACTACAACAACAGTTGCAGGTACAGGTTATGCGATGATCATGACGCGAGAGCGATGCTTGCTTGCGTTGAGTTCTTCTTCTGCTTCTTCTTCGATCAGGGGATAGGTTCCAGGTCGGCAGCCTGGGCTAGCAGGGTGGATGTCGTTTGAGTTTCTGTTTGTGTTTCATCCATAGTCGGATGGTGCTCGGATGTATTGTGATGTTGTATCCGTGTGGCATTGTATGCCTTTTGTATGTATCCCCATCTATTATGTAATGTTGATGTAATGATATCCACCTTGCAAAAGTGTTTCAATATGCGGGTCTATCCTTGGTGGGACCTTCGACTTCCTTTTGGATAGGGTCGCATATTGGGCGTGACAAGTTGGTATCAGAGCCTCGACCGACCATAGGAGCCCCCTTGATTGTTGTCCATTGTTGAGTCTAGAAGAAAGCTATTTTGAGTCTTAGGATTATATATATCGGAGAGTAGGATTCTTTTTACTCCTCAGCCCCTTCGTCGCTCTGGTGAGGTCTCCTGACGTAGATGTTTTGTCTTTCCTCTCCTCAAATTTCACTAATTTTTTTAGGATCACGCGGGTATCTTGGGATTGTTTCGATATTCTTATGACGAGAACATTGTTCTTGGTGCCTCCTGACATTTAGGGGTTGTGACAGTGTCCCGGGGAGTTGAGCTCCGAGGTGTTGTCGTCATAATTTTATCGTTGCAGTTCTGGAATACCTGAGTTTTGCCGACATCGAAAATCTCTTTTATGGAGTTGTTGGTGAGATAACCTCGACGTCACCCAGTACTGGGGAGTTCGGGAGTATTGCCATAACTCATAAAATGGATGCTTTTCGAAGGTTGAGGTACACGATTTCCGAAGGTTTCTTGGATATATGTTGACGGATGGATACATCCTGGATGTAGGGATTGTTAGTTTGGGTGAGATATATTGCTTCCCCTGTATCCCCAACACCAAATTGCATAACCAGAAAGTTTCGGGAGTTTATAGGTGGGAATTCAAGTAGCTCCTAGAATATCTTTCCGACAGATGCATGATATGGGATTGGGTAAATCTCTATCATATGTATTTGTTCCGGCTTAATTCTGCAAGCCAATCCTTTGTTTTGTTTTGAGTTGTGGTATTCGAGTTGCTTCAAAGTCAAGTGTTGATTCCATACCTTTCAAGAGGTGTTCTCATATTTCTATGAGAGTGCTAATCCTTCTTGTTTATCGAGATTGTCATGTCAATTCTTTTCCAAACCAGCGTGCTTCTCTTCAAGTGGATCTGATCATTTTCATCATCCGCAAGATCAACTCTAAGTTTTTTCATCGGTTTTTGTTTCATCCGTCCCCAAGTTTCTTTGTTTTCCCCGCCCTCCCACCCTTTTTCTTCAAGGACTCAGATTTCTTTATCATGTATCCTTTTATTTGTGGGAAGTCTCTTCATTCTTTTCAATCAATGCACTTATCCGGTGATTTCCCATGAAGATGCTCAACAGTTTCAAGTTCATCATCCTTCGTTCTTTTTTCTTCTCCGGTGGATTTAATTCAAGCTTTCGGTGTTGATCATATCCCTTTCCTCGTTTCAAATGTTTTTCCATGTCGGTGCACCTCTTAATTGTTCACCTCTCTCTATTCGTATCCGGAGTGCTCAAGATATCTCAGGAGAATCATGTTTCCATTCTTAATCCGTTCGAGTTACTTCAAGGTTTTATCTCATTCAAGTCATTTAATTCAACCGGTGCCATCCCCCCTTTCAATAAATCATTTCCAACGGTGTTTTCTTTTGAGTGGGCCCTAACCCACAGGTCTTTTCCCAGGATCTTACCTGACTCTTCGAATTATCAGGAGCGATTCTCAAATTCATTTGAAAGTTTGACGTAAGAATGAAATATCATCAGTCAAATGTCTTTCTCCAAGATCTTTCAAATTCTTTTCATCGTTGATTCAACCTTTCTATTATTCATTTCGGAGTATCTCAACAATTTATGGTGGTGTTTCTCGTCGTCATTTCTCGGATTTTGAAGACCGAAGAAGAGTTCCTCTTAAATCCTTACCTGTTCTTCCAAAGATGCGTAGCTCAAGCTTGATGCCATCCTCTCACAATTGTTTTCGATTGTGAGAATTCTTTTCAACCATCTGATGCATTTTAGGAGTCGCTTCCTTTCTTGATAATCCATATGCCATCATTTCTGAATATTACTCATTCTCAACCTTCAACTTTTATTCTCCAAATCTTACCGGTGGATCATTCAAGTATTCTCTAATAAGCTCATGATCTCTTCGTTCACTTGTATCTAAATCCCCTCAAGTATCTTCATTCTTCCCGGTGAATTGTTCCTTTGCTACTTTCATTTTCAATTCTTATGGTGGTTCGTTCAGGATTTCTCTTCCTCCGTTATGATATCAAATATTCGTTGTTTCCAAATCCCATCGGTGGTTCCATCAATACCTTCTGAAGTTTATGCTATATCTCTCTTAATTCTTTCTACGAGAATAAGTAGTATACCAAATCCGTTGCTTGTCATCAATTTAAATTGGTGAAGCATAGGCATGACATAATTCTTATTCTTGTTTCATCCAAGTGATTAATTCCTTCTTCCGGAGATTGTTCGTGAGGAAGTAATTCTCGGTTCTAGTATTCATCTTTTCTTTCCGGAGTTCCAAGTTCTCTCCGTTATATCATCACAAAGCTCCATCTAAATCATTGCAAGGCTTCACCTTGTGTTTCCAACTTCTCTTTCTTTCTATCATCCTTTCATTATCGGAGTTCTTCATGGAGGCTCTACATGATGGTTCATCAAGGATTTCTTTCATTCTCATTTTGTTCTTCAAGATTTCTCTCGGAGTTAAGATCCGCCAAGCTTTACTCAAAAAATAAACATGGTGCTCAAAACATGTTTTGTTTTGAGGAGCTCAAGTATTCTTCATCTTGCATTCCGAAGTGCAATTCTTTCTACCTTATCATTTGAGGTGGTGTTATGTCATTCTTGATAATTTTGAGTTCATGTTTCTTGATTCACATGTTCTCAAGAATGAGGTATTTTAAATCCATCAATCTCTTCTTTGGAGTTATCTTGGTATAGATTTCACCTAAAGCCTTCCCCTAAGGAATGTTGCTATTTGTGGTGCTTATCAATGTTCCGAGTTTTCTCCTATCCTCTTGGCGAAAGAAGTTTTCATCTCTTGTTTGATCTCAAACAAGCAATTGTTTTAGTTAGTGGCCGGTTGTCACCTCATAATTTTGAGAAGTTTTCCATAAGCCCACTACAAGCTTATTCTTTTCGTCGTTGGTTTTCCAACAGCTCCATTCTAGCATTTATTGTAAGCGTGTTCTTTCAAGATCTTGTTTCCCTCCGTTCATTCCATTCCATTCTTCCATTTCTTCCGGAGGCATTGTGATGTTGTGCTCTTCACTCATCTTCTCGAATTGAGATCATGTTATTTCCATGCTTATCCATTTAACCGGAGTGTCGTGTTTTCATTCGAGTTCAATCATCTTATCAAGTTTTGCCTCCTTCCTCAACCTGAGTGCTTTCTGAAATCGTTCTTACCCATTATGCCATTCTTTCAATAGTTCCGGAGGCAGTGTTGTTGATTTCATCAAGTATCATCCCATCTTCTCAAGTTCAAATTATATTCCTTCCATGTTCAACCGGAGTGCTGCCCAAATTCTTCCTCTCTCATCTTGTTTTAATCGGAGTGGTTTCTAATTCTATCTTGTCCATTAAACTCTTGATTCATGTCTTTGCAACCTTCAAGTTCTCGTAGTGTTCCTTGTTCCTCTTTTCTAACAGATTGTTTGCAATCTCGTTCATCTCTGTTGTACTCTTTCTTTTAAATTGCTCAACCTCTCAAGGTTCATGGTTTCACTCGTTTGTCAAGGAAGCAACTTAGTTTACCTCTTATCTTCCTCTTCCTTTTCCCTCCGGTGCCATCCTAGATCTCGGGACAAGATCCTCTCGTAGTGGTGGAGTGTTTTAACGCCCCGGATACAACTTTCCATATTCGTAACTCTGACTCTTGTCATTTCTGACTATGTGATTTATTATTTCCTTCGTGGTGGTTTTTGTCTGTTGTTGTGCATTTTGTTCTTGTTATGCATCTCGTTTCATGTCATGCATTTCATCATCGCATCATTTGCACTGCATCGGCACTCGTTGCCATCATTGTTTTTTTAACTTGCATCCGTTCGTAGTTGCCGCGTCCCCCCCTTGCTTTTGTTGACCGCCCCGAAACCAACTGTGTTTTCGTTTCCCTTTTGTCCGACCACCTAACCTCTCTGCACGCCACCGACCCCCCTCTGGCGTGCGTGTCCGAAACCTCCCCCGAACCCGACCCGAGCAGTCGTCACCGTTGGATCCAGATCATCCCCAAACATCCCGAAAACATCTCCATTTTCTTAATTGGATGTCCTAGCCTATTTTTTCGCGACCGTCCAATTGCGATCGGAGGGTAGAGGTAGCCCCTAAGCCTAGTCCACTCGCGTATATATATTAGCCTATCCTGAGACCGAATCCCTAATTTCTAGGGATCCTCCAAGCCGCCGCCACTCCTCTTGTCTGTCTTCCTCAGGATCTCATCCCAATCCAATCCACCAACCGCAGCCTCTGACCGCCTCCGACCGCCTCCATTTCCGTGACTGAGCTCCTCCCCTCGTTTTCAGCCCCGAGCCAACCAGCGGCACCGCAGCGCCAGATCTCCCTGCTCCCCTTGCCTCCTCTTTTCCCCACCGAGAATCCCCCAGCGCCATCATCTGGTTCTCGATCCAGGCGTCCATCTCCCTCAGCGCGCCCGAGATCCATCCTCCCGGGCATCTGCCTCCTCTGCCTCCTGGACAAGTCCGGCCTCCCGCAGCTCCTTCATCCCTGACCGCGGCCGTGCCGCCAGTCGGTGCCAGCAACCCAGCAGATGAGCCTCGCTCGCCCTTTCCCTTTCCTTCTTCCCTCTGTTTCCATCTCCATCATCTCATCTCTCTCTTCCTCTGCGTCTTCTTGCAGGGACCGAAAGGATTCGGCCTTGGCCTCATCACTGCGCCGCTCCGGCGACCCAGTCCCCATGACCCCACGCCATGGCTTCCCCGCGCTCCGTTCCACCCGTTTTGGATGCTTCCGTGTCATCCCCGTCGCCAAGTATGCCGGATCTCGCCACCCCGCCATGTTCCTGGAGCCGCGTCGCCTGCTCGTCCTCAGCTTCGAGCGACCGCACGCGCATCGGCCGCATCCCCTTCGCTCGTCCCCAAGTCCCGCTTCTTCGCCTCCCCAAGCTGCGCCCTCGCCGGCCAGAGTTCAAGCAGCGCCGTCGTACCCTGCTTCTGCCTCGCCCGCCAGTCTCTGTAGACGAGCGCACGAGCAGCGCCTGTGCCCGTTGACCTGTCGTCTCGCGCGCGTGACCTTTTCACCTTGGGTCGCTTCTGCTGCACCGCGTCAAGGCCCAGCTTCGGCTCCAAGCCCAGCCGCCCTGCTTCCCCTCCAGCCCTTTGGCCCAATGTGAGCACCCGCCTAAGATCCATCCCCCTGTGCACTAACGAGCCAGCTAGTTTCAGCCTGTTCTGTTTTTTTTCCCTGCCGCTGCGATTTTAGCATTATCCCAGGATTTACCAGTTTTGCATAAAAGTCCCTAGCTATCATGCATATAATAAGTCCACAACCGTGCATCGGATTAAAATGTTTCATATATGTAAAATGCTTATTTTTTCATCTAGTTTCATAATATGTTGTTTTCATCCATGTTTAAAATGATGTTTGATTAAATTTGCTCAAATGCCATGCTAAAATGCTTTATCTTATAACTAATTAACCGTAGCTCTGAATTTAATAAACCTTATATGTAAATGGGGTGGAAAAATGCATAGATTAACATGGTCCACTTTATTTTCCTGTTTAACAACATTAAAATATGGTTTAGGGCATAACAGTAGCAAATTCATAAATTGCATATGAGATTTTCCGAAGATGTTGTTCGTTGTTCCGGCCTCATTTATATTTGCCTAGATAGGTAGTTTAATTATGCTACACCTCTTGCCATGTTAATCAACATTTAATATTGTTGGGTACCTAAACGAGAGCGAACTAAATAACTTGAATGTGGTGTTTCGTCAATATGCAACTCGTTGCATATTGAGCTCCACTTAACTTGTAGTACCGTTTGTTGCACTTTGCCTGCCATGCCTCTTTAAACCGGACATGCATCATATTTGTTTGTGCATCATGCCATGATTATGCTTGTGTGTTTACCATGTTTGCTTCTTTCCGGGTTGCCTTCGGTTTCGTTCCGGAGTTGTGAGGATTCGTTCGACCACGTCCGCTTGTCTTCTTCATGGACTCGTTCTTCTTCCTAGCAGGATTTCAGGCAAGATGACCGCTACCCTGGATCTCACTACTATCATTGCTATGCTAGTTGCTTCGTTCTATCGCTATGCTGCGTTACCCATCTTTTGCTCATCAAGCCATCCCAAATTGCCATGAACCTCTAACCTTTGACACCCTTCCTAGCAAACCATTACTTGGCTATGTTACCGCTTTGCTCAGCCCCTCTTATAGCGTTGTTAGTTGCAGGTGAAGTTGAAGATTACTCCATGGTGGACAGGATTTTTGGTTGGGATATCACAATATCTCTTATATTATGAATGCATCTATATATTTGGTAAAGGGTGGAAGGCTCGGCCTTATGCCTAGTGTTTTGTTCCACTCTTGCCACCCTAGTTTCCGTCATACCGGTGTTATGTTCCCGGATTTTGCGTTCCTTACGCGGTCGGGTGATTTATGGGACCCCCTTGACAGTTCGCTTTGAATAAAACTCCTCCAGCAAGGCCCAACCTTGGTTTTACCATTTGCCTCACCACCACCTACTTTTCCCTTGGGAGTCGCTCTCTCGAGGGTCATCTTTATTTTGTCCCCCCCGGGCTAGTGCTTGTCTAAGTGTTGGTCCGAACTAGAGCCCTTTGCAGCGCCCCCTCAGGGAAACTTGAGGTCTGGTTTTAGTTGTACGGATTGCTCATCCGGTGTTGCCCTGAGAACAAGATATGTGCAGCTCCTATCGGGATTGTCAGCGCATCGCGTGGTCTTGCTGGTCTTGTTTTACCATTGCCGAAATGTCTTGTAAACCGGGATTCCGATTCTGATTGGGTCTTCCTGGGAGAAGGTATATCCTTCGTTGATCGTGAGAGCTTGTCGTGGTCTAAGTTGGGACACCCTGCAGGGTATAATCTTTCGAAAGTTGTGCCTGTAGTTATAGGCAGATGGGAATTTGTTAATGTCCGGTAGTAGATAACATGACACCAGATCCGAATTAAAACGCATCATCCGTGTGTGTAGCCGTGATGGTCTCTTTTCGGCGGAGTCCGGGAAGTGAACACAGTTTCTGGGTTATGTTTTACATAAGTAGGAGTTCAGGATCACTTCTTGATCACTGCTAGCTTCACGACCGTTCTGCTTGCTCTCTTCTCGCTCTTATTTGCGTATGTTAGCCACCATATATGCTTAGTCGCTGCTGCAACCTCACCACTTTACCCCTTCCTTTCCCTTTAAGCTTTGCTAGTCTTGACACCCATGGTAATGGGATTGTTGAGTCCTCGTGGCTCACAAATTACTACAACAACAGTTGCAGGTACAGGTTATGCGATGATCATGACACGAGAGCGATGCTTGCTTGCGTTGAGTTCTTCTTCTGCTTCTTCTTTGATCAGGGGATAGGTTCCAGGTCGGCAGCCTGGGCTAGCAGGGTGGATGTCGTTTGAGTTTCCGTTTGTGTTTCATCCATAGTCGGATGGTGCTCTGATGTATTGTCATGTTGTATCCGTGTGGCATTGTATGCCTTTTGTATGTATCCCCATCTATTATGTAATGTTGATGTAATGATATCCACCTTGCAAAAGCGTTTCAATATGCGGGTCTATCCTTGGTGGGACCTTCGAGTTCCTTCTGGATAGGGTCGCATATTGGGCGTGACACTCCCCCAGCTTGGAGATGAAACGCCCCAGTGCGGTCACTCGCCCGGTGAGCTTCTGCATCTCTCTAAGGGTCTTCGGCGGGCTCATGTCCTCGACTGCTTTTACATTTTCTGGGTTGGCCTCGATGCCCCGGTGGGATACGAGGAAGCCCAGGAGCTTGCCCGAGGGGACTCCAAACACACACTTCTCCGGGTTGAGTCGCAGGTCCACTTCCTTAAGGCTCGCGAAGGTTTCCTCCAAGTCCTGTATCAGGGTTTTTGCCTCCCGTGACTTCACCACAATGTCATCAATGTAAGCCTCAGCATTCCTCCCGAGCTGCCGACCCAAGGCGATGTGCATCAGCCGCTGAAAGGTCGCACCTGCATTGTGCAGCCCGAACGGCATGCATGTATAGCAATACACTCTGCACGGGGTCAGGAAAGCCGTCTTTTCTACATCTTCCACTGCCATCTTGATCTGGTGATAGCCAGAGAAGGCATCCAGGAAGCACAACAAGTCGCACCCAGCGGTGGAGTCGACGATCTGGTCGATGCGAGGGAGTGGGAATGGATCCTGCGGGCAGGCCTTGTTGAGGTTGGTGAAGTCGACACACATGCGTTCCTTTCCCCCCTTCTTTGGCACGACAACCGGGTTAGCTAACAAATCCGGGTAGTGGACCTCGCGAATGACCCCTGCCGCCTCCAAGTTGCGGGTCTCTTGGACGATGAAAGCTTGCTTCTCAGTGGACTGCCGCCTCACCTTCTGCTTCACGGGGCGCATGTTGGGGCACACGTTGAGGTGATGCTCAATTACGCCCCTCGGGACCCCTGCCAGCTGATCCGGTTCCCACGTGAATACCTTCCTGTTCGCGCGTAGGAACTTCACCAAGGCCTCCTCCTGCTCGAGCTCGAGGTTGGTGCCTATGGTGAAGGTGGCGCTAGTAGATCCGTCCTTGTCGACCAGTACCTGCTTGGTTTCCGCCTTGTCTTGGGTGAATACCTGCTTCTTCTTGGCCGGTGCAGCCCCCTTGGGCTCAGGGGGGTCTAAGCTAGTGGGCTGCGCCACCGCCGCGGCCTTGAAGGTAAGATTGAGCGCTTGCAATGCATCCCCTGTGTCTCCGGACATGGTGAGGACGCTGCTACTCCCGGGCATCTTCATGAGGTTGTAGGCTGGGTGAGTTGTGGCCATGAACCGGGCTAGTGCCGGATAGCCGAGGATGGCGTTGTATGGGAGGCCGATGGGGGCGATGTCGAAGTCAATTAGCTCCGTGCGAAAGTTGTCGTAGGTGCCGAAGGTCATCGAATGCGGATCTGCCCCAGGGAGCCGGTGGAGCCGCCTCCGACGCCCAAGAAGGGCCGGCTGGGCTGCAGCCACTCTGGCGGTACGTGGAGGAGGCTGAAGGCCTCCACCGAGAGCACGCTGAGGCCAGCACCACCGTCGATGAGGGTCCTAGTGACGACCACCTAACGGATGGTGGGGGTGCACAGCATTGGGAGCGCACCTGAGCAGGCTGAGTTGGTGGGGTGATCATCCGAGCTGAAGGCCAGATCGGCTTTAGGTGCCGCCCAGCCCAGCGGAGCCCCATGCAGCGCGGAAGCGGCGCCGATCTGGCGGACGAATGACTTGATGTGGCGGCCCGAAGGTGGTGCCTGTGAGGAGAGCTGCGACGACTGGGTGCGCCGGTGCAGCGTACTAGGCGAGGAAGAGGCCGCGCAGCTCCCCCCAAGAGGCCACGGAAGCCGTCGGCAGGTGGAGCAGCCACATGCGCGGCACGCCGGTGAGGGCTATGGGAAACCAGTTAGCCATGACCCTGTCGTTGCCTCCGGCCTCGAGGATGGCCTCCTCGTATGCCAGCAGGAAAGCCAACGGATTGGCCGTGCCGTTGTAGCGCGGTGGCATCTCCGGCTTGAACTTGTTCGGGCATCGCACCTGTCGCAAGGCGGGGGCCAAGGCTCGGAGCCCCCTTGCCCCCGTGTTGGTGCTGGCGACCGGAGTGGGCGGCGTGTTGCCCATCATGAGGGCGAACCGCGGTGTTGGCGGAGAGCGGGTCGGTGGAAGGGAAAGCTCCGGCGCACCCCTACCTGGCGCGCCAAATGTTGGATTTCGGGTTCCGGCAGACCCTCAAGGTTCGAACTCTGGGGTGCGCGCGGAGATCACACCTCCTGCCTACCCACGTCTTGTCGCCTCGCAAGGATCTAAAACTACACGAAGAACTACACAAGGGACACGAGGTTTATACTAGTTCAGGCCACCATTGTGGTGTAATACCCTACTCCAGTTTGTGGTGTGGTGGATCGCCTCAAGGGCTGATGATGAACAGTACAAAGAAGGACAGCCTCGTGAGGGGCTGTTCTTGGCTGGTGCGATGAACTGCTAGAGAGAGTTCAGTCGCTTCTCTGTCTCTCTAGTCTACCCAAAATCTCTCTTGACCCGATCCTTTCACCCTATGGGTGGCTAGTCCTATTTATAGAGGGAGGCCCTAGGCCTCTTCCCAAATATTGAGCGGGAAGGGCGCCAACAATTGGCCATTTTGAAGGGGAACATCTAGTACACTTATCCTGACGAAAGTTGGTCCTCGCCTGCCAAAGACCCTGACGGTGACGCCGGCCTGGGCTCCACGATGACCTCCATCCTGCCGTCCTGCTGGTCTTGGTCTTGTTGCACCAAAGTGGTTGCCTTTGCTTGATGCTCTTGCCTGCGCTTGCCCCCTTTGCACCAGAGAGGAAACAAGGACTCTGCGCAGGCCGGCACCCGCCTGGCGCCCGCCTGGCCTCGGTCATCATGACTTGCATCATGGGCACCTCGTGAGGCACCCTGCCTTGATCTCTCTGCCTCCCCGCGAGCCAGCCTGACGAGGCTGTGCCCAAGGAAGCCTCATGTCGTCCGCCCCGCGAGGCTTGGCCCCTCGCGAGGGTCTTGAGCATGTGTTGATGAAGATGGGCCATACTGGGCCACTCCCTGAGCCACGCCGCAGGCCGCAGGCAGGCAAGTCTGGGTACCCCCGTTCCCAGAATGCCGACAGTGTTATTCTTTCTTGCACTATTATCGTTGTTTTTACTGTGGCAGGATTTAGAGCGGCGCCTTCATCGTCGCTTTGGTGGCTTATCAAGGGGATTATCCTTTGTTGCATCCTCGCCGTTATTTTCCTTGGGTGATCCGCCATGTATATATCATCTGATGAGGTGGCTGTCCAGCGCCCCGTGGGTGACGGTTCCTATTCGTCTCCAACATCGTCGTCCATACCGTCGATGTCTTCAGAGTCGAAGTCAAGCGTGTCGGTTAAGTCATCGACAATGGCTATGAAGTGGGTGGTAGGTGGCGAAAGAATTTCTTCATCGGCCGCTTCCCACTCGAGCTAGACATAGTTCGGCCAAGAGTCCCCTGATAGGGAGAGACCTTAATGAATTTAGCACGTCACCCAGGGGCGAGTGCTGAAGGATATCCGCGGAGGTGAACTCCATGACCGGTGCCCAATCAGATTTGATAGGCACGGACATACGCAGTTCGGATCCTATGGCCGGAGACGAGTTCGAGGGTCCGATGACACAGATATCTTTAGAGATGAAGTCTGTGTTCGGCTCCAGTGCCGATGAGTGTGCGGCCTCTTTGGAGGGGTCCATCCACCCGTCCTCGGATGGCACGATCTGCTCTGGACTGAAGGCCGGGGCAGCCGCAGGTGTGATCTCCCGAACACCGTCCGATGGCAGATCTAGGTCATGCTCGTCGTGACAGTCCGGCGCACCTGACATGGGCTCGAATCCATCAAAGATCAAATCTCCACGGATGTCGGTAGTGTGGTTTAAGCTTCCAAACCTGACCTGATGGCCAGGGGCATAGCTATCGATCTGCTCCGGATGGCCAAGCGAGTTGGCCCGCAGTACGAAGCCGCCGAATACGAAGATCTGTGCGGGGAGGAAAACCTCACCCTGGACCGCATCGTTGAAGATGATTGAAGAAGCCATCAAGCCTTATCGTGACGACACAGTGGAATTCTCAATCAAAGCACTAATGTCAGTGTCAAAACCGGCGGATCTCGGGTAGGGGGTCCTGAACTGTGCGTCTAAGGATAATGGTAACAAGAGGCGGGGGACACGATGTTTACCCAGGTTCGGGCTCTCTCAATGGAGGTAATACCCTACTTCCTACTTGATTGATCTTGATGATATGAGTATTACAAGAGTTGATCTACCACGAGATCATAGAGGCTAAACCGTAGAAGCTAGCCTATGATTATGATTGTTGTTGTCCTACGGACTAAACCCTCCGGTTTATATAGACACCGGAGGGGGCTAGGGTTACACAGAGTCGGTTACAGAGAAGTAGATCTACATATCCGAATTGCCAGGCTTGCCTTCCACGCAAAGGAGAGTCCCATCCGGACACGGGACGAAGTCTTCAATCTTGTATCTTCATAGTCCAATAGTCCGGCCAAAGTATATAGTCTGGCTGTCCAAGGACCCCTTAATCCAGGACTCCCACACTATGGTTGGTGGTTCCTGTTCTTCTCCGGTGTCGTCATCCATACCGTTGATGTCTTTGGAGTCGAAATCAAGCATGTCGGTTAAGTCATCAACAGTGGCTATCAAGTGAGTGGTGGGTGGGTAACGAATCGCTTCGTCGTCCACTTCCCACTCAAGTCGGGCATAGTTCGGCCAAGGGTCTGCTGATAGGGAGAGGGATTTTAACAAATTTAGCACGTCGCCCAAGGGCGAGTGCTGAAAGATATCCGCGGAGGTAAACTCCATGATCGGTGCCCAATCAGATTCGATAGGCACGGATGTACGCGGTTTGGAGCCTATGGCTGGAGATGAGTCCGAGGGTCCGATGATACAGACCTCATTGGAGGTGAAGTCTATGTTCGGCTCTAACGCTGCTGAGTGTGTGGCCTCCGTGATGGGGTCCATCCACCTGTCCTTGGATGGCGCGATCTGCTCCAGATTAAGAGCCAGAGCAGCTACAGGTGTGATCTCCTAAACACCTTCCGATGGCAGATCTAAGTCATGCTCATCGTGACTATTCGGCACACCTGTCATGGGCTCGAATCCGTCAAACATCAAGTCTCCGCGGATGTCGGCGGTGTAGTTCAGGTTTCCAAACCTGACCTGACGGCCAGGGGCGTAGCTATCGATCTGCTCCAGATGTCCAAGCGAGTTGGCCCGCAGTGCGAAGCCGCCGAACATGAAGATCTGTCTAGGGAGGAAAACCTCAGCCTGGATCGCATTGCGATGGATGATTGAAGGAGCCACCAAGCCTTACCATGAGGACACAGTGGAACTCTCAACGAAAGCACCAATGTCGGTGTCAAAACAGGCGGATCTCGGGTAGGGGGTTCCGAACTGTGCGTCTAAGGCTAATGGTAACAGGAGGTGGGGGACACAATGTTTACCCTGGTTCGGGCCCTCTCAATGGAGGTAATACCCTACTTCCTACTTGATTGATCTTGATGATATGAGTATTACAAGAGTTGATCTACCACGAGATCGTAGAGGCTAAATCCTAGAAGCTACCCTATGATTATAATTGTTGTTGTCCTATGGACTAAACCCTCTGGTTTATATAGACACCAGAGGGGGCTAGGGTTACACAGGATGAGGTTGCTCCCCGGGCTGGCCAACAACCTGACGGTGCATAGCCACGCCTGGTTTTGCAACCAACTGTTCGGCTGTTTTGACATGTTCAAACTTCCGGCAACCATTATTCCGTCGAATGTCAATTCCGCCCGGGATCAGATATTGTCGTGGATGCCAGACTGCATGCTGAAGGGGTGACGAGGACTTGGAAAATGCCACGCTAGAAAACAAGCTCGAGTGGTCGATCATGTAACGCCCCGGTTTTGATGCGCCAGGTGTCTGCCAGTTATTCGTCGTTGTTGCCATGTCATTTGCTTGCGTGTTGCATTTTGTCATGTCATCATGAGCATTGCATTGCATACGTGTTCGTCTCATGCATCCGAGCATTTTCCCCGTTGTCCGTTTTGCAATCCGGCGCTCCTATGTCCTCCGGCGTCCCCCTCTTCTCCCTTTTCGTGAGTGGGTGTTAAACGTTCTCGGAATGGACCGAGCCTTGCCAAGCGGCCTTGGTATAGCACCAGTAGACCGCCTGTCATGTTTCGTGCCATTTGGAGGTCGTTTGGTACTCCAACGGTTAACCGGGTAACCGTAAAGCCCCCTTCTCTTTGCAACCCAACACCCTTTCCAAAGTGGCCCAAAACCCAGCAAACTCCCCTCCATGCTCTCGGTCGTTCGATCACGATCGCGTGGACGAAAACCGCTCCTCATTTGGACTCTCCTAGCTTCCTCTACCTATATAAAGGCCCTCCCCTTCCAAATTCGCGGACGAAATCCTACCCTAACCCTAATTTTTCCCCTCCGCGCCGTGCCGGACATGTCCGGACCGGACCAGACACGTCCATCCTCCGCCGCCACATGTCCTCCACCGCCGTCCCCGTGCCGCCGGACCGCGGAGCCCATCCGGGGCCCGCGCGAGCCCAGATCCGCCGCCGCCGCGCGCCCGCGCCCGCGATCGGCCGGCGCTCGCCCGCCGCCGCCGCCGCCGACCGGCCGGCGCTCGCCTCCGCCTCCGCCCGGCCGGCGCTCGCCGCCGTCCGCGCTCCCGACCTCCCCGGCCCGTCGCTCCGCGTCGCCAGCCCCTCCCCGGCCCGGAGCACCGCCGTCGCCGCCCGTCTGCGCCTCCGCGCCGGCGACCTCGCCTCCCGGCCCCCACGCCGCCAGGCCGCGCCGCCATCTCCGCGCTGCCTTCCGCCGCCCCTCGCCTCCCGTCCGCCCTCCGGCCAGATCCGGTCGAGGAGCGACCGGATCCAGCTCCCCAGCGGCCCAGCTTCCCATTCCCCGACAACTCCGGCCACCACCGCGTCCAACTCCGGCGAGCCGCCTCTCCTCGAAGTCCGTGCGGATCTGGATCCATATGAGGTTGCCCCCGTTTCCACTAAGTCCCAGATTTTTGTAATTATCATGCCATGTTCGTCATGCCGTATCTCTGCATCTGTAGCTCAGTTTCGTGTGTGTAATATGTCAAATTGTTCGTCTCGACGAGTACATCATTTCATTCCATTGCATCATATTCATTTGAGGTCATCTAGATGCCTGAATCATCGTTGTAAGAGTGCTTCATGATGTTTTCTGCTGTCTGTTATCGGAACGAGCTCTTTTGTCATTTTTGCCATGATTGATGTGTGCATCCTATGAGATTGATGTCTACAGGTGTTTTGATCTATGTCATGTCTTCTTTACAGAGGTACTTACCATGTATTTTTGTGATCAATTTGGTGACTAGCACAAGCATGCAAACTAGGCATCGTGATGTTGCTGATTTTAGTCCCTGTTCTGCTGTTATTTTGATGCCATGTAAACTTGATGCTACACGAAGATCCATGCATATTTTGAGATACTTCACTAAGGATGTTTTGAACATATGGTTATTTTCTATCCATTCATGCCTCTGGTTGAAATTATGGAGTAGTCTAGCATGTCATTTTCGTGCTCTACTTTTGCTTCAAAATGTTTCCTGGCAGATTGTAGTGTTGCTTATTTTCGTGCTCATTTTCGTGCTCTACTTATAGCGTTGCTAGTTGCAGGTGAAGTTGAAGATTGTCTGTGCATTAGGCGGCTTTGCTGGTCTTGTTTTACCATTGCCGAAATGTCTTGTAAACCGGGATTTCGATTCTGATCGGGTCTTCCTGGGAGAAGGTATATCCTTCGTTGATCGCGAGAGCTTGTCGTGGTCTAAGTTGGGACACCCCTGCAGGGTATAATCTTTCGAAAGCCGTGCCTGTGGTTATAGGCAGATGGGAATTTGTTAATGTCCGGTTGTAGATAACTTGACACCAGATCCGAATTAAAACGCATCAACCGTGTGTGTAGCCGTGATGGTCTCTTTTCGGCGGAGTCCGGGAAGTGAACACGGTTTCTGGGTTATGTTTGACGTAAGTAGGAGTTCAGGATCACTTCTTGATCACTGCTAGCTTCACGACCGTTCTGCTTGCTCTCTTCTCACTCTTATTTGCGTATGTTAGCCACCATATATGCTTAGTCGCTGCTGCAACCTCACCACTTTACCCCTTCCTTTCCCTTTAAGCTTTGCTAGTCTTGATACCCATGGTAATGGGATTGCTGAGTCCTCGTGGCTCACAGATTACTACAACAGTTGCAGGTACAGGTTTTGCGATGATCATGACGTGAGAGCGATGCTTGCTTGCGTTGAGTTCTTCTTCTGCTTCTTGTTCGATCAGGGGATAGGTTCCAGGTCGGCAGCCTGGGCTAGCAGGGTGGATGTCGTTTGAGTTTCTGTTTGTGTTTCATCCATAGTCGGATGATGCTCTTATGTATTGTGATGTTGTATTCGTGTGGCATTGTATGCCTCTTGTATGTATCCCCATCTATTATGTAATGTTGATGTAATGATATCCACCTTGCAAAATCGTTTCAATATGCGGGTCTATCCTTGGTGGGACCTTCGAGTTCCTTTTGGATAGGGTCGCATATTGGCGTGACAAGTTGGTATCAGAGCCTCGACCGACTCTAGGAGCCCCCTTGATTGATCGTGTAGTTTGGTCGTTGTTGAGTCTAGAATAAACTGTTTTCAGAGTCTAGTTATATCGGAGAGTAGGAATTCTTTTTACTCCTCTGCCCGCTCATCGCTCTGGTAAGGAATCTTGACGTAGGTATTTTGAATTACTTCTCTTCCCCTTCAAATTTTCTTTAGGATCACGCAGTTGGTTTTCCAATCGTTGTTCCTCAGCTCTTTTCATCCGGTGCATTTCTCGTCAAGTCGACTCGAGCCTCTTCGTCTTTGCCAAGTTCAATCCTAGTTGTTTTCTTTCCCACCCGTCCACCCCTTCTTCTTCTCGGAACCGGAGTCCGTAATCGAGTATCCATCCTACTCGTGTGAAGTCTTTGCTTTCTTTCTTCAATGATTTCAACCAGTGTTGTCTCTTCAAGATATTAGTCGGTTTCCCCTTCAAAGTTGCTTTTGTTTTCCCGCCCTACCACCGTTTTTCTTCCCGGAGTCTGAGTCTGTTTCGAGCATCAATTCCATTCGTGTGGAGTCTCTTCAGTCTTCCCTCAATCATTTCGACCGGTGAATTCTCCTCTCGTTCGCCATTCTTCATCCCTTTCTTTTCCGGTGCACTCAATTCAAGTTTTTTCGGGTAATCATATTCTTTTCCTTCGATCAACTGTTCTCCCTGCTCGTTCGTCTCTCGCTAGTTATCACTCCGGAGTTCGGAAGACATCTCAGGAGATTCGTCTATGTTCCAATTAATTTGAGGTTATCACCTCATTCAAATATTTCAATTGTTCCGATGCATCATCTATCTCTTCAACAGTCTTTTCCAACGGTGTTTTCTCTTCAGTGGGCCCTAACCCACAGGTTTTTTCCCAGGATCTTACCCGACTCTTCTAATTTCCCTGGAGCTATTCCAAATTCTTTTCAAGTGTGACGTAAGTATGAATTTCATCAGTCAGATGCCTTTCCAAGTTCCTTTTCAAACTCTTTTCATTGTTGGTTCAACCCTTCCTCTTTTTCATTCTCCCGGAGTATCACAGTAATTTTGGTGGTGTCTCTCGTCATCATTTGAAGACCGAAGAAGAGTTTTTCCTCTAAATCTTTTCCGTTCTCTCGAAGTTGCATGGTTCTAGCCTCATGTTATCCTCTCGAATTATCCCGTTTGTCAGATATTCTTTTCTTACCCATCCGGAGTTGCCAGGAGTTGTTTTTCCATTTCTTTTCACCGGAGGCCATCATTCCAGTTATCGTTCTGTATTTATCCCGGTGG
This sequence comes from Triticum dicoccoides, assembly GCF_002162155.2. NCBI lineage: Eukaryota > Viridiplantae > Streptophyta > Magnoliopsida > Poales > Poaceae > Triticum > Triticum dicoccoides. The sequence goes on from NC_041389.1 coordinate 506,836,686, forward strand.
TTCGTTCAAGATTCTTTTTTCTTGGATTATCATATCAATTCCTTCGTTCTTTCAAATCATACCGGTGGTTCATGAAGACTCTCTCAAGTTTTGTGCTATCCCTTCTCAAGTTTGCGATATGTCACTTCTCAATCCTTTTCAAGAAGAATAAGTAGTATGCGAAATCCATTGCTAGTCATCAATTTAATTTGATGAGGATAAGCATAACATAAATCTTATTCTTATTTCATCCAAGTGATTAATCCCTTTCTTCGGAGTTTGTTCTTGATGAATAAATTCTAGTTCCAAGTGTGTTCATCTTTTCTTGTCCGGAGTCAATTTCCTCAGCCATTTCGTCGGAACCTCCATCTAAATCATCGCAAGGCTTTTGTCTTATTTCTTTTTCATCCTTCAATTTTATCTCGTCATCCTTTTGTCACCGGAGTTCTTCATGGTGGTTCTTCATGATTTAATTCATTCGTCAAGAGTTCATCAAGATTTTGTTGGTGGAATTTAAGTATCTTTTCTTCTCGCATCTCGTAGTGCAATTAATTCTCCGTATTCTTTTGAAATGGAGTTTTGCATTGCTTTGTTTTCTCAGCTATCCAATAATTTCCGTTTGTGGTCGGTTATCACCTCATAATTTTGAGATGTTTTCCATAAGTCCACAACAAGCTTTTTCGTTCGTTGCTGATTTTCTCAACAACTCCATTCAATCCTTCTTCTAAGTTCTTTTCATTTCTATTCCAATTTTTCTGGAGGCATTGTGTTGTTCCTCTCATCAAGTATCATTCCATCCTCTCAAGTTCATGTTCTATTCCTTCCATTTTCAGCCGGAGTGCTACCTAAATCCTTTCAGTCTTATCCGTTTTCTTATCTCGTTCTAACCATAGTTGTTTCTTAGTCTATCTGATTCAGTGAGCTTTCGATTCTCGTCATTCTCGTCGTTCCTCTCTTCTTCTCGTCGTTGTTGCCATGTCATTTGCTTGCGTCATTGTTGCCATGTCATTTGCTTGCGTGTTGCATTTTGTCATGTCATCATGAGCATTGCATTGCATACGTGTTTGTCTCATGCATCCGAGCGTTTTCCCCGTTGTCTGTTTTGCAATCCGGCGCTCCTATGTCCTCCGGCGTCCCCCTCTTCTCCCTTTTCGTGAGTGGGTGTTAAACGTTCTCGGAATGGACCGAGCCTTGCCAAGCGGCCTTGGTATAGCACCGGTAGACCGCCTGTCAAGTTTCATGCCATTTGGAGGTCGTTTGGTACTCCAACGGTTAACCGGGTAACCGTAAAGCCCCCTTCCCATTGCAGCCCAACACCCTTTCCAAAGTGGCACAAAACCCAGCGAACTCCCCTCCATGCTTTCGGTCGTTCGATCACGATCGCGTGGCCGAAAACCGCTTTCATTTGGACTCTCCTAGCTCCCTCTACCTATATAAAGGCCCTCCCCTTCCAAATTCGCGGACGAAATCCTACCCTAACCCTAATTTTTCCCCTCCGCGCCGCGCCGGACATGTCCGGACCGGACCGGACACGTCCATCCGCCGCCGCCACGTGTCCTCTGCCGCCGTCCCCGCGCCGCCGGCCCGCGGAGCCCATCCGGGGCCCGCACGGGCCCAGATCCGCCGCCGCCAGGCCCGGCCGCCACGGCCGCGCGCTCGCGCCCGCGACCGGCCGGCGCTCGCCCGCCGCCGCTGCCGCCGACCGGCCGGCGCTCGCCTCCGCCTCCGC
>NC_041389.1:506839147-506901934 GCF_002162155.2 Triticum dicoccoides
TCGCCCCCCGGCCCCCGCGCCGCCGCCTCCGCGCTACCTTCCGCCGCCCCTCGCCTCCCGCCGGCCCTCCGGCCAGATCCGGTCGAGGAGCGACCGGATCCAGCTCCCCAGCGGCCCAGCTTCCCATTCCCCGACAACTCCGGCCACCACCGCATCCAACTCCGGCGAGCCGCCTCTCCTCGAAGTCCGTGCGGATCTGGATCCATATGAGGTTGCCCCCGTTTCCACTAAGTCCCAGATTTTTGTAATTATCATGCCATGTTCGTCATGCCGTATCTCTACATCTGTAGCTCAGTTTCGTGTGTGTAATATGTCAAATTGTTCGTCTCGACGAGTACATCATTTCATTCCATTGCATCATATTCATCTGAGGTCATCTAGATGCCTGAATCATCGTTGTAAGAGTGCTTCATGATGTTTTCTGCTGTCTGTTATCGGAACGACCTCTTTTGTCATTTTTGCCATGATTGATGTGTGCATCCTATGAGATTGATGTCTACAGGTGTTTTGATCTATGTCATGTCTTCTTTACAGAGGTACTTACCATGTATTTTTGTGATCAATTTGGTGACTAGCACAAGCATGCAAACTAGGCATCGTGATGTTGCTGATTTTAGTCCCTGTTCTGCTGTTATTTTGATGCCATGTAAACTTGATGCTACACGGAGATCCATGCATATTTTGAGATACTTCACTAAGGATGTTTTGAACATATGATTATTTTCTATCCATTCATGCCTCTGGTTGAAATTATGGAGTAGTCTAGCATGTCATTTTCGTGCTCTACTTTTGCTTCAAAATGTTTCCTGGCAGATTGTTTACATGTTATTCAATTTTGCCAAGGTTGCTATAGTTGATCCTTGCATGCTATGAACTTGTTCTTGACTTGGTTTGTTTCACAAACATGTCTTCTTGATGATTCTATGCTTATCTTGTCATGCAATGACTTGTGGTGAGTGAATCGAGCTTGTTAAGTAGGGTACGTGATGTTGCTGTTTTGCTAGGATGAATCTGTTATTTCGTGATGCGATGTAAACCTGCTCCTACAAATCATTCTATGCATAATCTGGAGATGTGCTATAAACATGTTTTGATCTACATGTCATCCTTTATCCATGCAAGCCCCTGGTTGCATTTATAGGTTGCTGTAGCTTGTTGTAATCTTGCTCTGAAGTTGTTTCATAATGTTGCTGTTAGCTTGTTAACATTAAGTTCAGTTGATGTCATGTGTTTTGCTAGTGATCCATGCATCCTATGACCTTTCTATTGCCATGCTTAGCTTCACAAACATGTCTTCTTACTGTTGGGTGCCTTGCCATGCCATGTATTGCTCTGTAGTGAGTGGTACAAGCTCATAAACATGCCTTCATAATTCTGTTTCTGCCATGTATGAATCTGTAATATAACTTGCCATGTTTACATGGGTGCCATCATATTTTCTGATCCTTTTTGGCTTATGGTCAGTAAGGGTCTTTTGATCTATGCAATTAGTAGATTCATGCCATTCCTTTGTTTTCCATGATAAGTTCCTGTAACATGTTGTTTGATAGCTCTAAACATTGCAACCTGATGTTATTTTCTGCAAAGTCTGGAATTGTTATAACTTGCAATCTTGACATGTGTGTTTGAGCATGTTCTAGTGATTTCTGGAGTTAGCTCAGTGTTCATGTTTTGTTGTGCTTTACCTGTACATCATGTCCATGCCTTTTTTTATCATGTTGGGGTGCTGTAGCATGTTGTTTTGATGCTTGCAATATGCCTAGTTGCTGTTTTGGATAGATTGTTGCTATAACTTGTATAGTGTGTGTGTGTTGAACCGTTGCTCCGTTTTGAGTGTGCTCTATATGAAACTTGCTTAGAATTGCATGTAGTTTCATATTATCATGTTGCATCCTTGTTTTGAGGTGTTTGCTTGATGTTTGGGTGCCTTTTGCATCAATGCCATGTTTAACTTGTTTTGCTCATATCTTCTAGGCCGTAGCTCCGAATTAAATGAACTTTATATGTAACTTGACTAGAATCTCGTGTAGATCATCTTGTTGCATCTTAACTTGCTATTTAACAACTTGAACATAAGTTTTATTCAGATCTGGACCAATTTCGAAATATGCGTATGAGGACTTACCGGAATTGTTCTATGTTGTTCCCGGCCTCATTTAAACTTGCCTTGATGTGTTGTTCTTGTTTGCATCATCTCTTGCCATGAGTAGCCTCACCTAGCTTTGTCATGCATCATGCTTATTGTGCATCATGTCTTGTTCATGTGTGGTGTGTTTACTATGTTGTGTGCTTCTTCTCGATAGTTCCTGTTTCGTTGCGATCGTGAGGATTCGTTCGTCTACGGTTGGTTCGGCTTGATCCGTTCGTCTTCTTCATGGACTCGTTCTTCTTCCTTGCGGGATTTCAGGCAAGATGACCGCTACCCTGGATCTCACTACTATCATTGCTATGCTAGTTGCTTCGTTCTATCGCTTTGCTGCGCTACCTATTACCTGTTTATCAAGCCATCCCAAATTGCCATGTCAGCCTCTAACCTTTGACACCTTTCCTATGCAAACCGTTGTTTGGCTATGTTACTGCTTTTGCTAAGCCCCTCTTATAGCGTTGCTAGTTGCAGGTGAAGTTGAAGATTGCTCCATGGTGGACAGGATTTTGGTTGGGATATCACAATATCTCTTATATTATTAATGCATCTATATACTTGGTAAAGGGTGGAAGACTCGGCCTTATGCCTGGTGTTTTGTTCCACTCTTGCCGCCCTAGTTTCTGTCATACCGGTGTTATGTTCCCGGATTTTGCGTTCCTTACGCGGTCGGGTGATTTATGGGACCCTGAGAACGAGATATGTGCAGCTCCTATCGGGATTGTCGGCGCATTAGGCGGCTTTGCTGGTCTTGTTTTACCATTGTCGAAATGTCTTGTAAACCGGGATTCCGAGTTTGATCGTGTCTTCCTAGGAGAAGGTCTATTCCTTCGTTGATCGCGAGAGCTTGTCATGGGCTAAGTTGGGACACCCCTGCAGGGTATAATCTTTCGAAAGCTGTGCCTGCGGTTATAGGCAGATGGGAATTTGTTAATGTCCGGTTGTAGATAACTTGACACCAGATATGAATTAAACGCATCAACCGCATGTGTAGCCGTGATGGTCTCTTTTCGGCGGAGTCCGGGAAGTGAACACGGTTTCTGGGTTATGTTTGACGTAAGTAGGAGTTCAGGATCACTTCTTGATCAATGCTAGTTGACGACCGTTCCTTTTGCTCTCTTCTCGCTCTTATTTGCGTATGTTAGCCACCATATATGCTTAGTCGCTGCGGCAACCTCACCACTTTACCCCTTCCTTTCCCATTAAGCTTTGCTAGTCTTGATACCCATGGTAATGGGATTGCTAAGTCCTCGTGGCTCACAGATTACTACAACAACAGTTGCAGGTACAGGTTTTGCGATGATCATGACGCGAGAGCGATGCTTGCTTGCGTTGAGTTCTTCTTCTGCTTCTTCTTCGATCAGGGGATAGGTTCCAGGTCGGCAGCCTGGGCTAGCAGGGTGGATGTCATTTGAGTTTTTGTTTGTGTTTCATCCGTAGTCAGATGATGCTTTTATGTATTGTGATGTTGTATTCGTGTGGCATTGTATGCCTCTTGTATGTATCCCCATCTATTATGTAATGTTGATGTAATGATATCCACCTTGCAAAAGCGTTTCAATATGCGGGTCTATCCTTGGTGGGACCTTTGAGTTCCTTTTGGATAGGGTCGCATATTGGGCGTGACAGAGCACCTTGGTGGAGGTGGCTACCAAGGTCGAAACTAGGATGTATAATCCCACCTCTTCTGAAGAGGTGGTGTATATCTTGAGGAAGGTCGAGGAGGCCAAGGCAGCCTACCTTGTGGAGATGGTGAAGGCCGGGAAGAGCAAGGGAAAATCTAGAGTTGGGAGCTCTTATCAAGGTGGTGGCGAGGCACAAGCCGCGGAAGGGGCTGCGGGGATGAGCCTGTCGGTGGTTACTTTGTCGGGCTAGACGCACTAGTCACGGCAGCAAAGGAGCTACAAAAGAAGGAGGAGGAGGTTGGCAAGGTGGCGGAGCCAGAGGAGTGGCTTGCGGCCGGGCCGCAAGCCCCCGAGCTGGACCTTGAGCAGCGTACCCGCAAATGTGCCATTGTCGGCCCAACTATGAGGAAGGTGAAGAAGAAGACCGCCCAAGCCTCCAAGGCCGAGGTGGCATGTCGCCAATCTCCTCATCTTGCCAAGACCAGGGTCCCTCCTCCCCGACGGGTGAGGACGGAGGACGACCCTGACTCCAGATCGAGCTCGAGTCCTTTGCAGGACTCATCTTCGTCTGATCATTCGTCCCCGCTGAGGGAGTCCTGGATTAGGTGGTATCGGACAGCCAGACTATATACTTTGGCCGGACTGTTGGACCGTGAAGATGCAAGACTCAAGACTTCGTCCCGTGTCCGGATGGGATTCTCCTTTGCGTGGAACACAAGCTTGGCGATCCGGATATTATATTTCCTTCTTTGTAACCGACTCCATGTAAACCCTAGCCCTCTCCGGTGTCTATATAAACCAGAGGGTTTAGTCCTTAGAGACAGAATCATAATCATCATAGGCTAGCTTCTAGGGTTAGCCTCCATGATCTCGGGGTAGATCAACTCTTGTAACACTCATGTCATCAATATCAATCAAGCAGGAAGTAGGGTTTTACCTCCATCAAGAGGGCCCGAACTTGGGTAAAACATCGTGTCCCTTGCCTCCTGTTACCATTAGCCTTAGACGCACAGATCGGGACCCCCTACCCGAGATCCGCCGGTTTTGACACCGACATTGGTGCTTTCATTGAGAGTTCCTCCGGGTCGTCGCTACAAGGCTTGATGGCTCCTTCAATCATTAACAACACGGTCCAGGGTGAGACTTTTCTCCCCGGACAGATCTTCATGTTCGGCGGCTTCGCACTGTGGGCCAATTCACTTGGCCATCTGGAGCAGATCAACAGCTACGCCCCTGGCCACCAGGTCATGTTTGGAAACTTGAACTACACGGCCGATATCCGCGGAGACTTAATATTCAATGGATTCGGGCCTGCGCCAGGAGCGCCGGATAGTCACAACGAGCACGGCTTAGACCTGCTGTCAGACAATGCTCGGGACATCGCCCCTGCAGGAGTCTCGGACCTAAATCCGGGGCAGATTGCGTCGCCTGAGGACGGGTGGATGGACCCCACCTCGGAAGCCGCACACTCGATGGCGGTAGAGCCAAACACAGACTTCTCCCCCAAGGAAGCCTATGACTCCGGACCCCTGGACTCGCATCCGGCTGTAGGTTTCAGTCCGTGCACCCCCGACCCCGCCGAATCTGGTTGCTCTACGGTAATGGAGTTCACCGTTGCGGATATCTTCCAGCACTCACCCTTTGGCGACATGCTGAACTCGTTAAAGTCTGTCGCTTTGTCAGGGGACTCTTGGCCGAACTATGTCCGGCTCGAGTGGGAAACAGGCGACAAAAGAATTCGTTGCCCACCCACCACCCACTTCATTGCCATGGTCGATGATTTAACCGACGTGCTTGACTTCGACTCCGAAGACATCGACGGTATGGACGACGATGTAGGAGAAGAACAAGAACCACCACCCACAAGGCTGTGGACAGCCACCTCCTCATATGACATATATATGGTGGACACTCCGAAAGAAACCAATGACGATGAGGCAATGGAGGATAACCCCTCATGGAAGAAAGCAAAGCATGGGCGTCGTCGGCGCCCCTCCAAGCCCCGGCATAGCAATACCAGCACAGGAGACGAAAACAATCCGGATGGTGCTAAAGATGAATACAACCGCGATTGACCTACTTTCGAGCAGGACGAACAGGAAGACGGGCAGGTCAGCCCAGATGAACAGGCGACAGACGGATACCCGGAGGAGGACTGATAACCCACAAGTGTAAGGGATCGCAACAGTTTTCGAGGGTAGAGTATTCAACCCAAATTTATTGATTTGACACAAGAGGAGCCAAAGAATATTCTCAAGTATTAGCAGCTGAGTTGTCAATTGAACCACACCTGGAAACTTAGTATCTGCAGCAAAGTGTTTAGTAGCAAAGTAATACGATAGTGGTGGTAACGGTAACAAAAGTAAAGACAGCAAAAGTAATGTTTTTGGTATTTTGTAGTGATTGTAACAGTAGCAACGGAAAAGTAAATAAGCGAGAACCAGTATATGGAAAACTCGTAGGCACCGGATTAGCGATGGATAATTATGCCGGATGTGGTTCATCATGTAGCAATCATAACATAGGGTGACACAGAACTAGCTCCAGTTCATCAATGTCATGTAGGCATGTATTCCGTATATAGTCATACGTGCTTATGGAAAAGAACTTGCATGAAATCTTTTGTCCTACTCTCCCGTGGCAGTGGGGTCCTATTGGAAACTAAGGGATATTAAGGCCTCCTTTTAATAGAGAACCGGAACAAAGCATTAGCACATAGTGAATACATGAACTCCTCAAACTATGGTCATCACCGGGAGTGGTCCCGATTATTGTCACTTTGGGGTTGCCGGATCATAATACATAGTAGGTGACTATAGACTTGCAAGATAGGATCTAGAACACACATATGTTCATGAAAACATAATAGGTTCAGATCTGAAATCATGGCACTCGGGCCCTAGTGACAAGCATTAAGCATAGCAAAGTCATAGCAACATCAATCTCATAACATAATGGATACTAGGGATCAAACCCTAACAAAACTAACTCGATTACATGATAAATCTCGTCCAACCCATCACCGTCCAGCAAGCCTACGATGCAATTACTCATGCACGGCGGTGAGCATCATGAAATTGGTGATGGAGGATGGTTGATGATAACGACGGCGACGAATCCCCCTCTCCGGAGCCCCGAACAGACTCCAGATCAGCCCTCCCGAGAGGGATTAGGGCTTGGCGGTGGCTCCATATCGTAAAACGAGATTATTTCTTCTCTCTAGTTTTTTTCTCCCCGAAAGCCAATATATGGAGTTGGAGTTGGCGTCGGAGGGCCACCAGGGGGACCGCGAGGTAGGGGGCGTGCCCAGGGGGCGCCCCCCACCCTCGTGAGCAGGGTGTGGGCCCCTGGTCTTCATCTTTTGCAAGGATTTTTCTTTATTTTTTCTAAGGTGTTCCGTGGAGTTTCAGGACATTCCGAGAATTTTTATTTTCTGCACAAAAAACAACACCATGGCAGTTCTGCTGAAAACAGCGTCAGTCCGGGTTAGTTCCATTCAAATCATACAAGTTAGAGTCCAAAACAATGGCAAAAGTGTTTGGAAAAGTATATACGATGAAGACGTATCAACTCCCCCAAGCTTAAACCCTTACTTGTCCTCAAGCAATTCAGTTGACAAACTGAAAGAGAAAAAGAAAAACTTTTACAAACTCTGTTTGCTCTTGTTGTTGTAAACATGAAAAGCCAGCATTCAAGTTTCAGCAATTATTATGAACTAACCATACTCACAATGACACGTAGGTCTCACAATTACTCATATCAATAGCATAATCAGCTAGCGAGCCATAATAATAAAACTCGGATGACAACACTTTCTCAAAATAATCATAACATGATATAACAAAATGGTATATCGCTAGCCCTTTCTGAGACCGCAAAAGATAAATGCAGGGCACCTTTAAAGATCAAGGACTGACTAAACATTGTAATTCATGGTAAAAGAGATCCAGTCAAGTCATACCCTATATAAACCAATAATAATGAATGCAAACGACAGTGTGCTCTCCAGCGTGTGCTTTTTAATAAGAAGGGTGATGACTCAACATAAAAGTAAATGGATAGGCCCTTCGCAGAGGGGAGTAGGGATTTGTAGAGGTGCCACAGCTCGGTTTTGAAATAGAGATAAATTATATTTTGAGCGGCATACTTTCATTGTCAACATAACAACTAAAAGATGAGGATATCTTCCATGCTAAACAGATTATAGGCGGTTCCCAAACAGAATGGTAAAGTTTTACTCCCCTTCCTCCACAAGCATCAATCCATGGCTTGCTCGAAACAACGAGTGCCTCCAACATTCAACAAGTCCCAAGGGGAGTTTTGTTTGCAGTTATTTTGATTTAGTTTGCACAAAGCATGGGACTGGGCATCCCGGATACCAGCCATTTTCTCGTGAATGAGGAGCGGAGTCCACTCCTCTTGAGAATAACCCGCCTAACACGGAAGATAAGGGCAGCTCTAGTTGACATATGAGCTATTCGAGCATGCAAAACAGAATGTTTATTTGAAGGTTTAGAGTTTGGCACATACAAATTTACTTGGAACGGCAGGTAAATACCGCATATAGGTAGGTATAGTGGACTCATATGGAATAACTTTGGGGTTTAAGGAGTTTGGATGCACCAGCAGTATTCCCGCTTAGTATAGGTGAAGGCTAGCAAAAGACTGGGAAGCGACCAACTGAGAGAGCGACAGCAGTCGTAAACATGCATTAAAATTAATTCACACCGAGTACAAGCATGAGTAGGATATAATCCACCATGAACATAAATATCATGAAGGCTATGTTGATTGGATTCAACTACATGCGTGAACATGTGCCAAGTCGAGTCACTCAATGCATGTAAAGGAGGATACCACCCCATCATACCACATCATAATCATTCTAATAGCATGTTGGCACGCAAGGTAAACCATTATAACTCATAGCTAATCAAGCATGGCACAAGCAACTATAATCTCTAAATGTCATTGCAAATATGTTTACTTCATAATAGTTGAATCAAGAACGATGAATCATCATATTTACAAAAACAAGAGAGGTCGAGTTCATACAAGCTTTTCTCTTCCCAATAAGTCCATCATATATCATCATTATTGCCTTTCACTTGCACGACCGAACGGTATGTATAATAATAAGAGTGTACGTGCATTGGACTAAGCTGGAATCTGCAAGCATTCAACTCAAGAGAGAAGACAAGTAATATGGGCTCTAAGTTAAGTAAACAATCATGCATATAAGAGCCACTAAGCATTTTCAATATAGTCTTCTCGACCCCCAAAGAAAGGAAAAGAAATAAAAACTATTTACACGGGAAAGCTCCCAATAGGTAAAAGAAGAACGGGAAATATTTTTGGGTTTTCTTTTTAATTCCACTACAAGCATGAAAAGTAAACGAACTAATTTTTTTGGTTTCTCTTAAAGTTTATCAAACACTCAAGAAGAAAGCAGGAAAAAGAAATTTAAACTAGCATGGATAATACAATGAAAGAGTATGAGCACCGACATCTAGCAATGAGTGTGTGTGAACATAAATGTAATGTCGGTGGGAAATACGTACTCCCCCAAGCTTAGGCTTTTGGCCTAAGTTGGTCTATTGCCAGGGATGGCCTGGCGGATATCCGTAGGTGAAGCTGGGGTCGTAGTGTGACGAAGAAGATTCTGACTGCCACTGGCTGGCAGCCTCCTCTGGATCCCTAGAATAAACAGATAGTCGTGGAGGCTCATCTTGTGGCTCCAGCTCCGGGTTGGTGCAGGATTCCGATAGGCTTGAACAGCCGACCATGGAACGATGTGAGGTTCTGCAGACAAGTTAAGCAAAGAAGGAGCAGGCAAAGTAATAGTCTCAGCGTGATGTTTGTCAAAGTATAATTTATATTTGAGCTCCCCATCGCGACTCTTAACAAGAAAATCATGTGCTATCATACTCTTATAATCTAAATAAGCATGGGGCAGCGCTGTTTCTTCTTTCTCCTCATGCCTAATAGGTATTTAAAAATGTTCAGCTAGGCGTGAAGCATAAATGCCTCCAAAGATGGGGCCCTTAGTGCGGTTCAAACTTAACCGTCTAGCAATAATTCCACCCATACTAACAGAGTTATTGCGGTATAAACCATGGAGCAAAATAATAATATCAGGAATACTAAGGTTCCCACAGTTCCCGCGTCCAATCAAGCAACGACTAGCAAATAAGGCAAAGTAGCGTAAAACAGGATAATGTATGCTAGTGATCCTCGCGTCAGAAACCTTCCTTGTTTCTCCCACCGTGATAGTGTTAATAAAAGCTTCTACTTCATTACGGTGGGGTTCATCTAAGGTGCCCTCAAAGGGTAATCTGCAAACCTCGCAGAATTCAGCTAATGTCATCTCTTTGACAACGTCATATAAATGAAACTCTACTGTTGGAGGTGGTTTCTTAGGGAAAAAGTAGAAGTTTTGCACAAAAGTATTTGTGAGTAAGAGGTACTGATGACGTTGGTCGTGGAGGAAGCTGGTGAGGCCGGTGTTCTGAATCAATAAATAGAAATCCTCATAAATCCCGGCTCTCCTCAAGAAGTCATCGGAGGGCCATTCACATGGCCGGACCTCCGCGGTGCGAGGCAAATTAAATTTGGGCTTCTCCTCTTCTTCCTTTTGTTCTTCCTTAGAGCTTCGTCTTGACGAGCCCCTCAAAAGTCTCTTCATTATTTCTAAAACAATCTGAAATTTTTAGTAACTTCAAATAAAAGAGAACCAACTTCAATAAAATTGATAGTAACAACTCCCACAAGTGCCTAGAGCCTATATAAAGCATTGGAACTACTTGGAACCATATAAATTTGACATGCAATCTCAAGAACATGGTCACCTATGCAGCACAAATTTGCAATGAATAAAGCACTAGAACAAAAACTAATTGGACCAATGGAGGAGTCACATACCAAGGAACAATCTCCCCAAGCAGTTTTGCGAGAGGTGCTTTGAGCAAGGAGATCGAAAATCACAGCAACGGGGGCTGGAACTCGTGCTTGAGTTGGTTTTTCGTGTTTGTGTGAGGCAGAGGAAGAAGATGGGTGGAGGAATAAGTGGAGGAGGGCCACCATGGGCCCACGAGGCAGGGGCGCGCCCTCCACCCTCGTGGCCAGGTGGCAGCTCCCCCCGTGGTAATTTTTGCACAGTAAATTCTTAAATATTCCTGAAAAAACATATTAAATTGGCATGGCATTATGAGGACTTTTATTTTCAGGATATTTTTATATTGCACGGATAAGTCAGGAGACAGACAGAAAAATACTATTTTACTTTATTTCTACTAAATAACAAAAAATATAAAGAGGGTACAGAAGGTTGTGCTTCTAGTTTCATCCATCTCGTGATCATCAAAATGAACCCACTAACAAGGTTGATCAAGTCTTGTTAACAAACTCATTCCGAATAATCCCGGAACCGGAGAAATTCCGAATGACACTAAGTTACCTCAATGGGGATATGAAAATCCCCAAAAATAAGAATATCATACTTTTTCTTGACAGTAGGGAGAGGAAATTCGAAACCTCTAAATATAATCGATGGAACTTTTCCAATAGAGTTGATACTATAAACTTGAGGTTGTTTCCTCGGAAAATGTACCGTGTGCTCATTGCCATTAACATGAAAAGTGACATTGCCTTTGGTGCAATCAATAACAGCCCCTGCAGTATTAAGGAAAGGTCTTCCAAGAATAATAGACATACTATCATCCTCGCGAATATCAAGAATAACAAAGTCCGTTAAAATAGTAGCGTTTGCAACCACAACAGGCACATCCTCACAAATACCGACAGGTATAGCAGTTGATTTATCAGCCATTTGCAAAGATATTTCAGTAGGTGTCAACTTATTCAAGTCAAGTCTACGATATAAAGAGAGAGGCATAACACTAACACCGGCTCCAAGATCACATAAAGCAGTTTTAACATAACTTCTTTTAATGGAGCATGGTATAGTAGGCACTCCGGGATCTCCAAGTTTCTTTGGTATTCCACCCTTAAAAGTATAATTAGCAAGCATGGTGGAAATTTCAGCTTCAGGTATCTTTCTTTTATTAGTAATAATATCCTTCATATACTTAGCATAAGGATTTGTTTTGAGCACATCAGTTAATCGCATACGCAAAAAGATGGGTCTAACCATTTCAGCAAAGCTCTCAAAATCCTCATCATCCTTTTTCTTGGATGGTTTCGGAGGAAAAGGCATGGGTTTTTGAACCCATGGTTCCCTTTCTTTACCATGTTTCCTAGCAACGAAGTCTCTTTTATCATAACGTTGATTCCTTGATTGTGGGTTATCAAGATCAACAGCAGGTTCAACTTCTACATCATTATCATTACTAGGTTGAGCATCAACATGAACATTATCATTAACATTATCACTAGGTTCATGTTCATCACCTGATTGTGTTTCAGCATCAGAAACAGAGATATCATTCGAATTCTCAGGTGGTTCAGCAATAGGTTCACTAGAAGTTTGCAAAGTCCTATCATTTTTATTTTTCTTCCTTTTAGAAGAACTAGGTACATCGATATTGTTTCTCTAAGAATCTTGCTCGATTCTCTTAGGGTGGCCTTCAGGATACAAAGGTTCCTGAGTCATTCTACCAGTTCTAGTAGCCACTCTAATAGCATAATCATTTTTCTTACTATTCATTTCATCAAGCACTTCTTTCTGAGATTTAAGTACTTGTTCTACTTGAGTGGTAACCATAGAAGCATGTTTGCTAACAAGTTTAAGTTCACCTCTAATATCAGCCATATAATCACCCAAGCGTTTAATCATAAAGGTATTCTGTTTTAATTGTCTACCAAAATAAGCATTAAAGTCATCCTACTTAAACATAAAGTCATCAAACTCATCCAAGCACTGACTAGCAATTTTAGTAGGAGGGACTTCAGCTTTATCATATCTATAGAGAGAATTTACCTTTACTACCTGTGTCGGGATATCGGGAGGTTCTTCATTAAATAAGTAATTGAGATCATATACTTCTTCAACAGGCGGTAAATTAAGACCATGTATTTCTTCAATAGGAGGTAAATTCTTAACATCTTCAGCTTTAATACCTTTTTCTTTCATAGATTTCTTTGCCTCTTGCATATCTTCGGGACTGAGAAATAGAACACCTCTCTTGTTCGGAGTTGGTTTAGGAATAGGCTTAGTAATTGGCTCAGGAACTGGCTCAGGAGGTAGCTCGGAAGGTGCCCAATTATTTTCATTAGCCAACATATTATTCAATAGAATTTCAGCGTCATCCGGTGTTCTTTCCCTAAAAAGAGAACCAGCACAACTATCCAGGTAATCTCTGGAAGCATCAGTTAGTCCATTATAAAAGATATCAAATATTTCAGGTTTCTTAAGAGGATGATCAGGCAAAGCATTAAGTAACTTGAGAATCCACCCCCAAGCTTGTGGGAGACTCTCTTCTTCAATTTGCACAAAATTGTATATTTCCCTCAAAGCAGCTTGTTTCTTATGAGCGGGGAAATATTTAGCAGAGAAGTAATAAATCATATCCTGGGGACTTTGCACACAACCAGGATCAAGAGAATTATACCATATCTTAGCATCACCCTTTAATGAGAATGGAAATATCTTAAGTAAATAAAGGTAGCACGATCTCTAATTATTAGTAAACAGGGCAGCTATATCATTTAACTTAGTAAGATGTGCCACAACAGTTTCAGATTCATAGCCATAAAAAGGATCAGATTCAACCAAAGTAAATATATCTGGATGAACAGAAAAATCATAATAATCCTGATCAGGGACACAGATAGGTGAAGTAGCAAAAGCAGGGTCAGGTCTCATTCTATCTCTTAAAGATTCTTTACTCCATTTAATTAGCAACCTCTTAAGTTCATGTCTATCCTGGCAAGCAAAAATAGCTGCTGAAGATTCAGCATCAAAAAGATAACCCTCGGGAATAGCAGGCATAGGTTCATCATCACTAACATCATCATGTTCAGGTTCAATAATTTCTCTTTCTCTAGACCTAGCAATTTGCTCATCAAGAAATTCACCAAGTGGCACAGTAGTATCAAGCATAGTAGTAGTTTCATCAGAAGTATCGTGCATAGCAGAAGTGGCATCATCAATAACATGCGACATATCAGAATCAATAGCAGTAGTAGGTTTAGTTGTCGCAAACTTACTCATAACAGAAGGAGAATCTAGTGCAAGGCAAGATGGCAGTTCCTTACCTCCCCTCGTAGCTGAGGGCAAAATAGCAGTTTGATCGTCTTTCAAGTTCTTCATAGTGTCCAGCAGATATAAATCCCAAGTGACTCAAAGAATAGAGCTATGCTCCCCGGCAACAGCGCCAGAAAATAGTCTTGATAACCCACAAGTATAGGGGATCGCAACAGTTTTCGAGGGTAGAGTATTCAACCCAAATTTATTGACTCGACACAAGGAGAGCCAAAGAATATTCTCAAGTATTAGCAGCTGAGTTGTCAATTGAACCACACCTGGAAACTTAGTATCTGCAGCAAAGTGTTTAGTAGAAAAGTAATATGATAGTGGTGGTAACGGTAACAAAATTAAAGACATCAAAAGTAATGTTTTTGGTATTTTGTAGTGATTGTAACAGTAGCAACGGAAAAGTAAATAAGCGAGAACCAGTATATGGAAAACTCGTAGGCACCAGATTAGCGATGGATAATTATGCCGGATGTGGTTCATAATGTAGCAGTCATAACATAGGGTGACACAGAACTAGCTCCAGTTCATCAATGTAATGTAGGCATGTATTCCGTATATAGTCATACGTGCTTATGGAAAAGAACTTGCATGACATCTTTTATACTACCCTCCCATGGCAGCGGGGTCCTATTGGAAACTAAGGGATATTAAGGCCTCCTTTTAATAGAGAACCGGAACAAAGCATTAGCACATAGTGAATACATGAACTCCTCAAACTACGATCATCACTGGGAGTGGTCCCGATTATTGTCACTTTGGGGTTGCCGGATCATAACACATAGTAGGTGACTATAGACTTGCAAGATAGGATCTAGAACACACATATATTCATGAAAACATAATAGGTTCAGATCTGAAATCATGGCACTCGGGCCCTAGTGAAAAGCATTAAGAATAGCAAAGTCATAGCAACGTCAATCTCAGAACATAATGGATACTAGGGATCAAACCCTAACAAAACTAACTCGATTACATGATAAATCTCATCCAACCCATCACCGTCCAGCAAGCCTACGATGCAATTACTCACGCACGGCGGTGAGCATCATGAAATTGGTGATGGAGGATGGTTGATGATGATGACGGCGACGAATCCCCCTCTCCGGAGCCCCGAATGGACTCCAGATCAGCCCTCCCGAGAGAGATTAGGGCTTGGCGGCGGCTCTGTATCGTAAAACGCGATTATTTCTTCTCTCTGGTTTTTTTCTCCCCGAAAGCCAATATATGGAGTTGGAGTTGGTGTCGGAGGGCCACCAGGGGGCCCACGAGGTAGGGGGCGTGCCCAGGGGGCGCGCCCCCCACCCTCGTGAGCAGGGTGTGGGCCCCATGGTCTTCATCTTTTGCGAGGATTTTTCTTTATTTTTTCTAAGGTGTTCCGTGGAGTTTCAGGACATTTCAAGAATTTTTATTTTCTGCACAAAAAACAACACCATGGCAGTTCTGCTGAAAACAGTGTCAGTCCGGGTTAGTTCCATTCAAATCATACAAGTTAGAGTCCAAAACAAGGGCAAAAGTGTTTGGAAAAGTATATACGACGAAGACGTATCAAAGCCTAAAAAAGAAGCAGCAGGAGCTCCAAGCTGATCAAGACCTGCTCATAGACAGATGGACCGAAGTCCTGGCAGCCGAGGAATATGGACTCGAGCGCCACACGGCTGACCGGCCACCTCGTGGCCGGGACAAAACAGTGTACCAGCCCGAATACCAGCCCACACCCCCACACCAATACACTACGGCCCGGGGCAATAGGCAGGACCTGCAAGATATATTGGAAAACAAGATCGATCTACGGATCACGGGGGCGCGCCCCAACAGGTGACGATGATCGTCACGCTGGATACACTATGAACAAGTCCGGTCGGGCCAAATACAGCCAACCAGACTCCTTCGAGTTGCGTAGCCACATAGCCCGGTATAGAGGCACCGCACACCCCCTCTGCTTCACTGACGAAGTGATGGATCATGAATCCCAGAAGGGTTTAAACCCGTAAACATTGAATCATACGATGGCACAACAAACACCGCAGTATGGATCGAAGATTTCCTTCTCCATGTTCACATGGCCCGCGGAGACGACCTACACGCCATCAAGTATCTCCCCTTTAAGCTCGAAGGACCGGACCAGCATTGGCTAAACATCCTGCCGGCAAATTCCATTGGCAGTTGGGAAAACCTGGAGGAAGCATTCCTCGACAACTTCCAGGGCACATATGTGCGACCACCGGATGCTGATGACCTGAGCCACATTACCCAACAGCTCGGAGAGTCAGCCAGGAAATTCTGGACTCGGTTCCAAACCAAAAGGAACCAAATAGTCGACTGTCTGGACGCCGAAGTCCTGGCAGCCTCTAAGCATAATATCCATGACGAGTGGCTCGCCCGACACCTCGGCCAGGAAAAACCAAAGTCCATGGCGGCCCTCATCACACTCATGACCCGCTTTTGCACGGGCGAGGACAGCTGGTTGGCTCGCAGTAGCACCACGCCTAAAAATTCTGGCACCTCAGATGTCCACGACAATAACGGCAAGCCACGGCGCAATAGACATAAGCGACGGAACAACGTCGACAACACTGAAGACATGAGATTCTATGCCGGATTCAGTGGCTCCAAATCCGGTCAGCGGAAAAAGTTGTTCAAAAGAAACAATCAGGGACCATCCAGTCTGGACCGCATACTTGAACGCTCGTGCCAAATTCATGGCACACCGGATAAGCCAGCAAACCACACTAATAGAGACTGCTGGGTGTTCAAACATGCCGGTAAAATAAACACTGAAAACAAGGACAAGGGGCAGCACAGCGATGATGACGAGGAGCCCCGGCGTCCGAACACGGGGGGACAGAAGAAATTTCCTCCCCAGGTGAAAACCGTCAACATGATCTATGCCACCCACATTCCCAAACGGGAACGGAAGCGAGCACTACGGGACGTCTATGCGATGCAGCCAGTCGCCCCAAAATTCAACCCATGGTCAGCATGTACGATCACCTTTGATCGTAGGGATCACCCTACCAACATTCGTCACGGCGGTTCAGTCGCATTGGTCCTAGAACCAATCATCAACGGATTCCACCTCACGCGAGTCCTTATGGATGGTGGCAGCAACCTGAACCTGCTCTATCAGGACACAGTGCGCAAAATGGGCATCGACCCTTCAAGGATCAAGCCCACCAAAACCACCTTCAAAGGTGTAATTCCAAGAGTAGAGGCCCGTTGCACGGGCTCCATAACACTGGAAGTGGTCTTCGGATCTCCGGATAACTTTTGAAGCGAGGAGTTAATCGTCGATATCGTCCCTTTCCGTAGTGGTTATCACGCACCGCTTGGACGAACCGCATTCGCTCGATTCAATGCGGTACCACACTATGAATACCTCAAGCTCAAGATGCTAGGACCTCGCGGGGTCATAACAGTCAACGGAAACATGGACCGCTCTCTCCATACAGAAGAGCATACTGCAGCCCTCGCAGCAGAAGTACAATGCAGCCTTCTCCGGCAAACCACCAATCCGGTGACAACAACCCCGAACACCGTTAAGCGAGTCCGGAGCACCCCACAACAGGATCGCCAGGCACGCCAAGAGAGCGACTAGCAGTCTGGCCTCCGCTCAAGCCCCATCAAGGCAGCATTCGTGCCGCACGTACACAATTACGCACTCAAAATACCATGGGCATAGGCGGAGGCACAATAGTGACTCAGTCAACAATGCGGTATAGCCGCAA
Organism: Triticum dicoccoides; assembly: GCF_002162155.2. Classification (NCBI taxonomy): domain Eukaryota; kingdom Viridiplantae; phylum Streptophyta; class Magnoliopsida; order Poales; family Poaceae; genus Triticum; species Triticum dicoccoides. The sequence goes on from NC_041389.1 coordinate 506,856,857, forward strand.
CATACTTTAATAACCCCCACCCCCCTCTTTACCTTTCAGGACACTGCTTTTGGGCAGCCTCTTCAGAAGAGCCGGATTGTCGGACTTTCGCAGGGGGGAAAACCAAGGAGGCAAAAGGCTTTGCATACAAAAGGAAAACCCAGGTGGAATCTGTTCACGATCGTTATACCTGTTTTATATACCTACATGCAGCCCGCCCTCGGAAAGGACATGTCAAATAGTCCTATTTTCTTTTGCTCAACGCATTCATTGTAAACATACGCCTAGACGTATTATTCATCAATGGGAGATAATATATAGCGTTAGCTTATTATTCCTATGCGCACATTTTTCCTATAAATGTTTATTTAAGATTGCATCCGTACACTTTGGTACGTTCAGTTTGCCAGGGGCTTCTTATAGCGCCCCATAATACGGCAAGATAAGTCCGAACACTTTCAAAAGTGCGGCACCCCAAACTTATAGCATTATATGCATCAGCTCCGAATCACGTCTTGGGTCAATAGTTGGGTTTGCCCGGATCCCTTGTTTTGGTACCTTATGTTCCGTTATATCGGCCAAGGTACCGCAGGGAGAACTACTGCGATTGTGTCCCGGTTCTTCCGGACGAGCACCTCAGTAGAGAAAGCCAAAAACTGACCGGCATGATGCGGCGAGAGCTGGTCACTGTTCGAGAGGTCTTAAAATCCTTAAAGATTTTTTCCGTTTCAGGCGAGGAATTGGCCTTGTCCGATTTAGGCGTATATAGCGCCCTAATTTGGCTTTCCGAATTCTAGGGGCTTCGCTGAAATCTAAAACTATAGACTTCTATGGCTAAGTGAAAGTTATAAAGCCGCATAGTCCGATTGCCTTGTTTGTTGTGCCAAACACCTTCTTCAGGGACCAAAAATTTGGATAAAGAGTGTCTGGGTTTTTTTCCAGGAACACCCCGGTACTAGATATGCGGGGGCGGAAGCCGACGACTGGCCTACTTTCAGAATTTTATAAACAGCTGCACAGAAGGTAATATTTTAAATCAAATAGCGCTATATAGCGCAAGTAACTTCGTCTTTATATTACAAAAACGACAGAAGTACATTCACTCAAAGATCGTGTCCTTGGTACATTCATCGGCCACGAGACAAGCGCCTTTCATAACACCATCATAATATTTTTCAGGACAGCGATGCGCCTTGCTCTCCGGCGGTCCATCCTTCACCAGCTTCTCCGCATCCATCTTGCCCCAATGCACCTTCGTACGGGCAAAGGCTCGGCGGGCACCCTCAATGCAAACGGACCACTTGATCACTTCAAGCCGCGGACATGCATTCACCATCCGCTTTATCAGGCTGAAGTAGCTAGCGGGCAGGGGCTCACTAGGCCACATCCGGACTATGAAATCTTTCATAGCCACTCCGGCCACCCTGTGGAGTTCAACCAATTGCTTCAATTGGTCACTCAGAGGCATCGGGTGTTCGGCTCCAGCATATTGGGACCAGAACAGCTTTTCCGTTGAGCTCCCCTCCTCGGCACGATAGAACTCCGCAGCATCTGATACGCTGTGTGGCAGATCTGCGAATGCCCCTGGAGAGCTCTGAATTCGGGTAAGTAAAAGAAACGCCTCCTCCACATGCTTGCTTTGCATAAAGAATGTCTTACCCGCCGCAATCTTCTTGGCCGCCTGAATTTCCTGCTGGGCCTTTTCGGCTTCAGCCTTGGCATCTGTCATACTCGCAAGGGCCTTCGGAAGCTCAGACTCCTTCGTCTTGAGGTCACACTCCAAGGACTCGAACTTCTTGCCGAGCTCCTGGAGCTCTTGCTGTACCTCGCCCACCCTAGCATTCTTCTTTTCACGCTCAATGCCCTCCATGGCCGCCTTGTCTTCGGCCTCGGATAGCGCTTTCTTCACAGACACCACTTCAGTCATGGCCCCTATTATACAATGATGACGCTTTTTCATTAGCTTCACCAATTTTGTCTATTATTTATGACATGTGAACGAGGTATCACTCACCTTTGTTCTCTTCAAGCTACCTCCTCGTGAGGCTGAGCTCTCCCTGGGCCTGCTCCGGGTCCCGTGTGAGTCCGACGACCTCGGCCGTGCGGGCAGCAGCGGCAAGAGCACTGCCTGCTTATTCATATACACACCTACTATTAGACTCCTGCGGATTATAATCGACCCTTCGTTTGGCTTTTCTTTCCAAACACCAAACAGAGTATCAGGGGCTACTACCTATCGGGTGATAATTTCACACATTTTTTGTTACTTACCTCAAAGCCTGTCAGGAGGCTGGTGCAGGCTTCGGTTAGTCCGCTCTTGGTGGACCAAACCTTCTGAATCACCACACTCATAAGAGTACGGTTCTCTTCATCCATGGAAGCGCCGTGAAGCGCTTCCAGCAGACCATCCGACGCCTCTAGCATAACGGAAGTCATCAGCACGAATGGCTCACCCTCCTTAGCGAGGGGCCGCCTGCCCGAATCCGGAACCATTGGAGGTTCCGGTACAGTATCCGGCTGAGAGCCCGGCTTGCTGCGGCTCTCGTCGGCACAATCCGCGGGGATCTTATACCCCGTGTGCCCGGCGTCTGAAATTTCACCTTGGGACATCTCCAAAGTCACCTCCCCCTACTCTGGGAGCCTTTGGGACAACACCTCTGTGTCGTCCGCAGACCTAGGGGTAGTGGCCGTCGGGAGTGAGTTCATCACCGAATCACTCAAGGACCCATCCGAAGAGGATACCTCGGGATGGACCCTGGTCGGACTGCATATACGTGTTCGGCGTTATAACAGACTATGAAGCGAAGTCGCATTAAAGTACAGCAGAGTACGGATACTTATGATCTTACTAGGGGCTTCCCCCTTGGCAGCCACTCCTCCTCGCTATAGGCGGCTGTGGTGGAGTAATCCGGAAGGGACGCCTTTCCCTTCTTGGGCGTCCTAGCCTCCCCCTCTGGGGTGGCTTTCCTCTTCTTCTCCTCCATAGTGCGCGGAGGTGGAGTTTCCTCGTTTTCCCCCCGCCTCCACAGGAGGAATCTGCCTCGTCGTCTTTGGACGATGAGGCATAACGGCCCTGCGTCAGGGACCCTTCCTAGTCCCCTGGGTCGCCCTCTTAGGCCCTTCGGCCTCCTTAGTTGGGGCGGCCCTTTCCTCTTCCTCCTCCCCTTCGGGGGAGGGTGTGCCTCATCGTCTTCGGACGAGGCGTCCGGTACGACCTTACGCCGAAGACCCTTCCTGGTCCCCGGGGCCTTCTTTTCGACCTTCATTTCCGGCGCCTTGTAGGGCGCCGGGACTAGCATCTCCGTCAGGAGAGCATCTGCTGGACCCTCTGGCAGTGAAGCCGGACAGTCAATCCGCTCCGCCGTCTCCACATACTCCTGATTAAATACACACAATGACTTAAAATTCTCCCATGAGTACACTGGGAAAAACTACATCCGGTGGTAGTAATAAAACTCACCGGACGGGGGAGCCGCGTGGCGTGAAGTCCGCGGTCCTCGGATGTGGGAGGAGGTATTTCGGAGGCCTTGAATAGCGCCTTCCATGCGTCCTTGTGTGTCATGCCATAGAGCTCTCGAAGTGTCTTGTGTTCAGCCAGGACGAGCTCCCACAGATTAAATGCCCGTCTTTGGCACGGAAGAGTCCAGCGGACAAGCATGACCTGCACCACGTTGACAAGTTTGATTCTCTTGTCCATCATGTTCTTGATGCAGTTTTGAAGTCCGGTTAGCTCCGCAGGCTCACCCCAGGAAAGGCCCTTCTTTTCCCAAGAGGTGAGCCGCATGGGAATTCTGGATCGGAATTCGGGGGCCGCCGCCCAGTTGGCGTCGCGTGGCTTAGTGATGTAGAACCACCCCGATTGCCACCCTTTCACGGTCTCCGCGAAGGAGTCATCGTGCTAGGTAACATTGGGCATCCTGCCCACCATGGCGCCTCCGCACTCCGCTTGCTAGTCGCTCACGATCTTCGTCTTCACGCAGAAGATTCGTAGCCACAAGCCGAAGTGAGTTTTGATGCGGAGGAAGGCCTCGCACACGACGATAAACGCCGAGATGTTGAGGATGAAATTTGGGCCTAGATCATGGAAATCTAGCCTGTAGTAAAACATGAGCCCGTGGACGAAGGGATGAAGTGGAAATCCCAGTTCATGGACGAAGTGGGTGAGAAACACGACCCTCTCGTGGGGTTCCTGAGTTAGAATAATCTGCCCTGCTTCTGGTAGCTGGTGCGCGATGTCTGCGGCTAAGTATCCGGCCGCCCGGAGCTTCGCAATATGCTCCTCCTTCACGATGGAGGCCACCCACTTGCCTCCTTCTCCGGACATGTTTGGTTGTGCGGAGAAGGCATGAACTAGGGCGATGGAGCTTGAGGGGGCAAGAATGGATAAGCAAAGGAGGAAGAAGGCGTGGGTGAAAATGGGGAATCCTTATCCCTTTATAGAGGTGACAAAAATGGTGCGCTTTCCCACTTGCCCGTTAAGGGTCGCTTATTTCCCAAGCACCACGATTGATGGTGCGGTTGGGTTACCCATACCCATATTGATGGGAATCTCGTGATAAGGGGACAAGATCTCTGCTTTGACAAGACGTGCCGAGGAAACCACCTCGCAATATGCGCTATGGCTAGTTGTGGGAAAACGGTTTGAATAATGACCCGACCATAGTGTCATGTCATGTTTTCTAAAGTTGTCAGCAAATTACATTTGTGAAATATCATTCTCTCTACGGTGGTATGTGAAGATCATCTTGCAGATCCGGACACGATCCAAGTGTTCGGTAATTACTTTGGAGTATTCGGAGATGGAACCCGCCTTGCAATGCCAAAGACAAACTGCGTGTCGGACTCATCGTCATTGAAGCCTGGTTCAGGGGCTACTGAGGGATTCCTGGATTAGGGGGTATCCGGACAGCCGGACTATATACTTTGGCCGGACTGTTGGACCGTGAAGATGCAAGACTCAAGACTTCGTCCCGTGTCCGGATGGGATTCTCCTTTGCGTGGAAGACAAGCTTGGCGATCCGGATATTATATTTCCTTCTTTGTAACAGACTCCATGTAAACCCTAGCCCTCTCCGATGTCTATATAAACCGGAGGGTTTAGTCCTTAGAGACAGAATCATAATCATCATAGGCTAGCTTCTAGGGTTTAGCCTCTACGATCTCGTGGTAGATCAACTCTTGTAACACTCATATCATCAATATCAATCAAGCAGGAAGTAGGGTTTTACCTCCATCAAGAGGGCCCGAACCTGGGTAAACCATCGTGTCCCTTGCGTCCTGTTACCATTAGCCTTAGACGCACAGATCGGGACCCCCTACCCAAGATCCGCCAGTTTTGATACCGACTCCCGCGGCGGGCGCCGCCACTGCCGGAGAGCTCTGCTCCTGCGCCCCCAAAGAGGAGAAGGGAGCCTTCGCCTCTCTTGGAGTTCGACTTGGAGTCCATGCTCATTGCGGAAGAGTAAGGAAGATTTCCTTTATGGATAGCTTGTGTATATCTTGGTATCTCTGCTGACCTCTTGCATTTGTTGTTGTCGTCGACAGTGGGTGCAGGAGGAGGCCGAATCCCTCATCCATCGCTCCCGGAGGAAGCTCCGGTGCCTTGGATCACCAGAGGGTACAAAGAACTTGGCCCTGGCAGGGAGCGAGGCCGAGGACCCCGTGCTGAGCCCCCATTCCAGCCCTCGGCTTGAAAGCGAGGACTTGGTCCAGCCTGCCGGAGATGATGAAGGCAGCCCTCTCATCCCTTCAGGTGGTGGAGGCGAGGCGATGCCGAACGAACTCCACCCCGAGGGGCACACCTCCCCCGCTACTCGTGTTGGAGATAGTCCTGTGGAACCTTTGGTGGACAAGGCTGTGCTGGATGCCGCCAGGATTGCCATGGCAGAGGACGAAGCTCAGGGCCCGGCAACGACTATTGTCGGGGAGACTGAAATTCCCGCCCTGCAGACTTCTCCAGGTGCCACACTTGCTCTTTCTCTGTTTCTTCCTTCTTCTCTCCTTTCTTTTCTAATTTCTGCTTCTTCGTTGTCTTCCGCCCCCCCCCCCTTTTTTCTACAGAACGCCATGCTGCATAGTTGGAGCCGTTGGAGGTGGTGGTTGACATAGGCAAGGCTGTTGTGGAGGAGGCCGTGGACATTGCTGTCGCAGAGGGGCAGGATCTGGTTGCCGGGGACATGCAAGGTTCCCTGGCGGTGATGGAGCGCCCTCCGGAGATCGTCCTAGAAGAAGGAATGGCCGTAGAGGTGAAGATCCCTCTCCAGACCATGGGCCCACTCCCTGCCGCTAGATCCATCATCGAGATGCCACCGCCCTCTTCCAGCATGCTGGCCATGGTGTTGTCGTCCCCCCAGAGCTGGAGCCCCCGGCCTGTCCTTGGTGACGGACGCTGAGCTTGCCGAAGAGCTCCAACGCATCCTGGCTCCACTCTATCAAGAGGCTGGGGGAGCTGATGACTCGCTCATTGTTGCCATGGACTTGTCCTTGATGGAATCCGTGGTGGCAGGCGTTAAGGAGATGCAGGCCTGGCACAATCAAAAGTGGGTGAATCTGTTGACAAGATGGGCCAAAAGCTGAAAGACAAGGGCTTCGAGTTGGGCGACTGGCATGACAAGCACTTTAAGGTACTCTTGAGGCAGCAGGAGACGCTCCAGGTGACGTGGGAGGATGTTATGGCTCGTGAGACACGCATGGTAGACCACAAGGCTTTCCTGGATGCCAGAGAACGAGAGATTTGTCTCCGGGAGGAGAAGCTTGCGGCCACTCTTCGTGCTAAGGATGATGAATTGGAGGCCCTCGTCTGCCAGCGCACCAAGGATTTGGAGGACAAGCAGGAGGCGGCTCTAAATGATGTTGCCGCTGATTCTGCTACTCGACTGAAGAAGCTTGTTGATGATCTGGCTGTTGTGTCCGCCGCCAAGATTGATATTGATCGGCAGATGTCCGAGCGGGCGGAAGATCTCGCCAAGAGTGCCAGGGAGTGGGATGCCCTCAAGGAGGAGGCACGGAAGGTGGAGAACCTCTTAACTGATGTGAGATCACATCTCTCTTCCAAAACCCAGAGCCTTGACGCTGCCAACGGTGAATCTCAGATCTGAAGGCGAGAATTGGCACGTTGATACGTCTCCAATGTATCTATAAATTTTTTATTGTTCCATGCTATTATATTACCCATTTTGGATGTTTATGGGCTTTACTTTACACTTTTATATCATTTTTGGGACTACCCTAGTAACCGGAGGCCCAGCCCGAATTGCTGTTTTTTTGCCTATTTCAGTGTTTCGAAGAAAAGGAATATCAAACGGAGTCCAAACGGAATGAAACCTTCAGGAGTGATCTTTTTGGAACAAACGCAATCCAAGAGACTTGGAGTGGACGTCAAGAAGTAACCGAGGCGGCCACGAGGGTGCCCGGCACGCCCCCACCCTCGTGGGCCCCTCGTGGCTCCCCTGACCTACCTCCTTCGCCTATATATATCCACGTACCCCGAATACATCCAGGAGCACCACGAAAAACTATTTCCACCACTGCAACCTTCTATATCCGCGAGATTGCATCTTGGAGCCTTCGGCTGCGCTTCGTCGGAGGTGGGATCGACCACTGAGGGCCTCTACATCATCTCCAAGGCCTCTCCGATGAGTTGTGAGTAGTTTACCACAGACCTTCGGGTCCATAGTTATTAGCGAGATGGCTTCTTCTCTCTCTTTGAATCTCAATACAAAGTTCTCCTTGATCTTCTTGGTTATCTATTCGATGTAACTCTTTTTGTGGTGTGTTTGTCGAGATCCGATGAATTGTGGGTTTATGATCAAGTTTATTTATGAGAAATATTTGAATCTCCTCTAAATTCTTTTATGTATGATTGGTTATCTTTGCAAGTCTCTTCGAATTATCAGTTTGGTTTGGCCTACTAGATTGATCATTCTTGCAATGGGAGAAGTGCTTAGCTTTGGGTTCAATCTTGCGGTGTCCTTTCCCAGTGACAGCAGGGCAACAAGGCACGTAATGTATTGTTGCCATCGAGGATAAAAGGATGGGGTTTATATCATATTGCTTGAGTTTATCCCTCTACATCATGTCATCTTGCTTAATGCATTACTCTGTTCTTATGAACTTAATACTCTAGATGCAGGCAGGAGTCGGTCGATGTGTGGAGTAATAGTAGTAGATGCAGAATCATTTCGATCTACTTGTTGCGGACGTGATGCCTATATACATGATCATGCCTAGATAATCTCATAACTATGCACTTTTCTATGAATTGCTCGATAGTAATTTGTTCACCCATCGTAATACTTATGCTATCTTGAGAGAAGCCACTAGTGAAAACTATGGCCCCCGGGTCTATCTTTTATCATATAAGTTTTCCATCTACTTTTATTTGCATCTTTTACTTTCCAATCTATATCATAAAAATACCAAAAATATTTATCTTATCTTATTATCTCTATCAGATCTCACTTTTGCAAGTTACCGTGAAGGGATTGACAACCCCTTTATCGCGTTGGTTGCGAGGTTCTTGTTTGTTTGTGTAGGTATGAGGGACTTTTGAGGAGCCTCCTACTGAATTGATACCTTGGTTCTCAAAAACTAAGGGAAATACTTACGCTACTTTGCTGCATCACCCTTTCCTCTTCAAGGGAAAACCAACGCAGTGCTCAAGAGGTAGCAAGAAGTATTTCTGGCGCTGTTGCCAGGGAGGTCTTCTCTCAAGTCAAGACATACCAAGTACCCATCACAAACTCATCTCCCTCGCATTACATTATTTGCTATTTGCCTCTGGTTTTCCTCTCCCCCACTTCACCCTTGCCATTTTATTCGCATTCTCTTTCCCGTTCTCCTCTTTCTTTCGCTTGCCTTTTGTGTGATTGTGTGTTGGATTGCTTGTCACGATGGCTCAACATAATACCAAATTGTGTGACTTTTCCAATACCAATAATAATGATTTCCTTAGCACTCCGATTTCTCCTCTTAATGATGCTGAATCTTGTGAAATCAATGCTGCTTTGTTGAATCTTGTTATGAAAGATCAATTCTCTGGCCTTCCTAGTGAAGATGTCGCTACTCATCTAAACAACTTTGTTGATTTGTGCGATATGCAAAAGAAGAAAGATACGGATGATATTGTTAAATTGAAGTTATTTCTGTTTTCACATAGAGATCGTGCTAAAACTTGGTTTTCGTCTTTGCCTAAAAATAGTATTGATTCATGGAATAAGTGCAAAGATGCTTTTATCTCTAAGTATTTTCCTCCCGCTAAGATCATCTCTCTTAGAAACGACATTATGAATTTTAAACAACTTGACAATGAGCATGTTGCCCAATCTTGGGAAAGAATGAAATTAATGATTCGCAATTGCCCTACTCATGGTTTGAATTTATGGATGATCATACAAAAAATTTATGCTGGATTGAATTTTGCTTCTAGAAATCTTTTAGATTCGTCCGCGGGAGGCACTTTTATGGAAATCACTTTAGGAGAAGCTACTAAACTCCTTGATAATATTATGGTCAATTATTCTCAATGGCACATCGAAAGATCTACTAGTAAAAAGGTTCATGCTATAGAAGAAATTAATGTTTTGAGTGGAAAGATGGATGAACTTATGAAATTGTTTGCTAGTAAGAGTGCTCCTATTGATCCTAATGATATTCATTTGTATACTTTGATTGAGAATAATAATGAACCTATGGATGTGAATTTTGTTGGTAGGAATAATTTTGGTAACAACGCGTATAGAGGAAACTTTAATTCTAGGCCATTCCCTAGTAATTCCTCTAATAATTATGGTAATTCCTACAACAACTCTTATGGAAATTTTAATAAGATGCCCTCTGATTCTGAGAATAGTGTTAAAGAATTTATGATCTCTCAAAAGAATTTCAATGCTTTGCTTGAAGAAAAATTTCTTAAGCTTGATGTTGATTCTTTGAAACTTAGATCTATTCCACCTAAGAATGATATCTATGAGTCTCTCAAAGCCATGAGAATTTCCATTGATGAGTGCAAAGAAAGAACAGCTAGGATGCGTGCTAAGAAAATTGCTTTGTAAAAGTATGTTCTTCTAGTTTCCATGAAAATAATGATGAAGATCTAAAAGTTATTGATGTGTCCCCTATTAAATCTTTGTTTTGCAATATGAATCTTGATAATGACGAGACTGGAGATGAGTCAACTTTAGTTAAAAGGCGTCCCAATGATTCGGAGTTTTTAGATCTTGATGCTAAATTTGGTAAAAGTGGGATTGGAGAGGTCAAAACTTTACATAGCATTGAACCCACTATTATGGATTTCAAGGAATTTAATTATGATAATTGTGCTTTAATAGATTGTATTTCCTTGTTGCAATCCATGTTGTATTCTCCTCATGTTTATAGTCAAAATAAAGCTTTTACCAAACATATTGTTGATGCCTTGATGCAATCTTATGAGGAAAAACTTGAATTGGAAGTTTCTATACCTATAAAACTTTATGATGAGTGGGAACCTACTATAAAAATTAAAATTAAAGATCATGTATGCTATGCTTTGTGTGATTTGGGTGCTAGTGTTTCCACGATTCCGAAAACTTTATGTGATATGCTAGGTTTCTATGATTTTGATGATTGCTCTTTAAACTTGCGCCTTGCGGATTCCACCATTAAGAAACCTATGGGAAGGATCAATGATGTTCTTATTGTTGCAAATAGGAATTATGTGCCCGTAGATTTTATCGTTCTTGATATATATTGCAATCTTTCATGTCCTATTATTCTTGGTAGACCTTTCCTTAGAACGATTGGTGCAATTATTTATATGAAGGAAGGGAATATTAGATTCCAATTTCCATTCAGGAAAGGCATGGAACACTTTCCAAGAAAGAAAGTCAAATTACCTTATGAATCTATCATGCGAGCTACTTATGAATTGAATGCCAAAGATGGCAATACTTAGATCTATTCTCGCTTTTATGCCTAGCTAGGGGCGTTAAACGATAGCGCTTGTTGGGAGGCAACCCAATTTTATTTTTGTTTATTGCCATTTGCTTCTGTTTAGTAATAAATATTTCATCTAGCCTCTGTTTAGATGTGGTTTTATGTTTTAAGTAGTGTTTGTGCCAAGTAGAACCTATAGGATAACCTACGGTGATAGTTAATTTGATTCTGCTGAAAAACAGAAACTTTTGCACGCACGATAATAATTGTAATAAATCACAGAAACGTGATTTTGCATTTATTATCTTTGCAGTAGATCAATATACAAATTTCCCAGGACTTCCTATTTTGGTAGGATTTTTAGAGTTCCAGAAGTATTCGGAAGTTACAGATTGCTACAGACTGTTCGGTTTTTGACAGATTCTGTTTTTCGTGTGTTGTTTGCTTATTTTGATGCATCTATGGCTAGTATCGGGGGGTATGAACCATAGAGAAGTTTGAATAAAGTAGGTTTAACACCAATATAAATAAATAATGAGTTCATTACAGTACCTTATGTGGTGGTTTTTCTTTCTTGCACTAACGGAGCTTATGAGATTTCCTGTTGAGTTTTGTGTTGTGAAGTTATCAAGTTTTGGGTAAAGATTTGCTGGACTATGGAATAAGGAGTGGCAAGAGCCTAAGTTTGGGGATGCTCATGGCACTCCAAGATATTCTAGGACAACCAAAAGCCTAAGCTTGGGGATGACCCGGAAGGCATCCCCTCTTTCGTCTTCGTCTATCGATAACTTTACTTGGAGCTATATTTTTATTCGCCACATGATATCTGTTTTGCTTGGAGCGTCTTGTGTGATACGAGTCTTTGCTTTTTAGTTTACCACAATAATCCTTTCTGTACACACCTTTTGAAAGAGACACACATAATTTGGAATTTATTAGAATACTCTATGTGCTTCACTTATATCTTTTGAGCTAGACAAGATTTGCTCTACTGCTTCACTTATATCTTTTTAGAGCACGGCGGTGGCTTGATTTTGTAGAAATTGTTGATCTCTCATGCTTCACTTATATTATTTTGAGAGTCTTTTAGAACAGCATGGTATTTTCTATGGTTATAAAATTGGTCCTAGAATGATGGACATCCAAGTTGGGTATAATAAAAATTATCATAGAAAGTGCATTAAACACTATGATCAATTTGATGCTTGATAATTGTTTTGAGATATAAAGGTGGTAATGTTAGAGTCATGCTAGTTGGGTAATTATGAAATTGATAAATACTTGTGTTGGAGTTGGCAAGTCCCGTAGCATGCACGTATGGTAAAAGTTGTGTGACAAATTTGTTGCATGGGGTGCTCTTTTAATTGTCTTCCTTATGAGTGGAGGTCGGGATCGCGCGATGGTTAACTCCTACCAACCCTTCCCCTAGGAGCATGCGTAGTAGTACTTTGCTTTGAGGGAAAGTAGACTTTTGCAATAAGTATATGAGTTCTTTATGACTAATGTGAGTCCATGGATTATACGCACTCTCACCATTCCACCAATGCAAGCCTCTATTATACCGCGCAACTTTCGCCGGTATCATGCAACCCCCATTTACCTTCCTCAAAACAGCCACCATACCTACCTATTATGGCATTTCCATAGCCATCCCGAGATATATTTCCATGCAACTTTCCATCGTTCCATTTATTATGACACGCCCCATCATTGTCATATTGCTCTTTGCATGATCATGTAGTTGACATCATATTTGTGGCAAGGCCACCTTCATAATTTTTCATACATGTCACTCTTGATTCATTGCATTTCCCGGTACACCGCCGGAGGCATTCACGTAGAGTCATATTTTGTTCTAAGTATTGAGTTGTAACTCTTGAGTTGTAAATCAATAAAAGTGTGATGATCTTCATTATTAGAGCATTGTCCAAGTGAGGAAAGGATGATGAAGACTATGATTCCCTCACAAGTCGGGATGAGACTTCGGACTTTATAAAAAATAAAAGAGGCCAAAGAAGCCCAAATAAATAAAAAAATAAGAAAAAGAGAGAGGCCAAAGAAGCCCACCAAATAAAAAAATAAAAAAATAAGAAAAAAATTGAGAGAAAAGAGAGAACAGACAATGCTACTATCTCTTTTTCCACACTTGTGCTTCAAAGTAGCACCATGATCTTCATGATAGAGAGTCTCCTATGTTGTCACTTTCATATACTAGTGGGAATTTTTCATTATAGAACTTGGCTTGTATATTCCAATGATGGGCTTCCTCAAAATGCCCTAGGCCTTCGTGAGCAAGCAAGTTGGATGCACACCCACTTAGTTTCTTTTGTTGAGATTTCATATATTTATAGCTCTAGTGCATCCGTTGCATGGCAATCCCTACTCACTCACATTGATATCTATTAATGAGCATCTCCATAGCCCGTTGATACGCCTAGTTGATGTGAGACTATCTTCTGCCTTTTTGTCTTCACAACCACCACCCTATTCCACATATAGTGCTATGTCCATGGCTTGCGCTCATGTATTGCGTAGGAGTTGAAAAAGCTGAAGCGCGTTAAAAAGTATGAACCAATTGCTTGGCTGAAACCGGGGTTGTGCATGATGGGAGTATTTTGTGTAATGAAAATGAAGCATGGCCTAACTATATGATTTTGTAGGGATTAGCTTTATTTGGCTATGCTATTTTGATAATACATGATTACTTGTTAGTATGCTTGAAGTATTAATATTTTTATGTTTTAATGACTTTTATCTTGAATCATTTGGATCTGAAGAATCATGCCACAATAAAGAAAATTACATTGAGAATTATGCTAGGTAGCATTCCACATCAAAAATTCTGTTTTTATCATTTACCTACTCGAGGACGAGCAGGAATTAAGCTTGGGAATGCTTGATATGTCCCCAACGTATCTATAATTTTTGATTGTTCCATGCTATTATATTACCCATTTTAGATGTTTATTGGCTTTACTTTACACTTTTATATCATTTTTCGGACTAACCTACTAAGCGGAGACCCAACCCGAATTGCTGTTTTTTTTGCCTATTTCAGTGTTTCGAAGAAAAGGAATATCAAACGGAGTCCAAATAGAATGAAACCTACAGGAGCGATCTTTTTGGAACAAACGCAATCCAGGAGACTTGAAGTGGACGTCAAGAAGTAACCGAGGCAGCCACGAGGGTGCCCGGCATGCCCTAAGGGGGCACGTGCACCCCCCACCCTCGTGGGCCCCTCGTGGCTCCCCTGACCTACCTCCTTCACCTATATATATCCACGTACCCCGAAAACATCCAGGAGCACCACAAAAAACTATTTCCACCGCCGCAACCTTCTGTATCCGCGAGATCCCATCTTGGAGCCTTCGCCGACGCTCCGCCAGAGAGGGAATCAACCACGGAGGGCCTGTACATCATCTCCAAGGCCTCTCCGATGAGTTGTGAGTAGTTTACCATAGACCTTCGGGTCCATAGTTATTAGCTAGATGGCTTCTTCTCTCTCTTTGAATCTCGATACAAAGTTCTCCTCGATCTTCTTGGAGATCTATTCAATATAACTCTTTTTGCGGTGTGTTTGTCGAGATCTGATGAATTGTGGGTTTATGATCAAGTTTATTTATGAGAAATATTTGAATCTCCTCTGAATTATTTTATGTTTGATTGGTTATCTTTGCAAGTCACTTCGAATTATCAGTTTGGTTTGGCCTACTAGATTGATCTTTCTTGCCATGGGAGAAGTGCTTAGCTTTGGGTTCAATCTTGCGGTGTCCTTTCCCAGTGACAGCAGGGGCAGCAAGGCACGTATTATATTGTTTCCATCGAGGATAAAAATATGGGGTTTATATCATATTACTTGAGTTTATCCCTCTACATCATGTCATCTTGCTTAATGTGTTACTCTGTTCTTATGAACTTAATACTCTAGATGCAGGCAGGAGTCGGTCGATGTGTGGAGTAATAGTAGTAGATGCAAAATCATTTTGATCTACTTGTTGTGGACGTGATGCCTATATACATGATCATGCCTAGATAATCTCATAACTATGCACTTTTCTATCAATTGCTTGATAGTAATTTGTTCACCCATCGTAATACTTATGCTATCTTGAGAGAAGCCACTAGTGAAACCTATGGCCCCCGGGTCTATCTTTTATCATATAAGTTTTCCATCTACTTTTATTTGCATCTTTTACTTTCCAATCTATATCATAAAAATACCAAAAATATTTATCTTATCTTATTATCTCTATCAGATCTCACTTTTGCAAGTTACCGTGAAGGGATTGACAACCCCTTTATCGCGTTGGTTGCGAGGTTCTTGTTTGTTTGTGTAGGTACGAGGGACTTTTGAGGAGCCTCCTACTGGATTGATACCTTGGTTCTCAAAAACTGAGGGAAATACTTACGCTACTTTGCTGCATCACCCTTTCCTCTTCAAGGGAAAACCAACGCAGTGCTCAGGAGGTAGCACACATTGGAGAGCTCGACAAAGTCGCTTGAGTCCCGCCAGCAGCTGCTGACCAGGGATCTAGACAACGCCAATCATCTCCGGTAGGAGGACGAGGACAAGTTGAAGAACTAGGTCGACCTGAGCACCCTCTGGATCAAGAGCTTATAGTTGGACGCCTGGGAGCTCGGGCTGCGAAGATGGGCATGGACAGTCCAGTTTTCATGCTCAACCAGCACAAGGTCCCAAGCGCCAAATTGGGGGTCTTCTTCAACAAGTTGATCGAGAAGCTAGGGGCGCACAAAGCGGGGAGGGCCCAGCGCTTCGCAACCGCATCCCGGAAGCTGGCTTGCAGCGCCCTCTTCATGGTCCTAAGCAACATCGCCTGCCGCCAAACGGATCTCGAGCTCGACGATGGATTCAACAAGCCCCCGGCAGGCACTGACGTTGAAGCCGCCAAGGAGAAGGCTCCATCGTGAGCCGACAGGGTCCTCCTGGTCTGAACCTCTCCGCCTGATCGTCAAGCCAAGTATTGGGCCTCCATTGCCCTGTAATGAAAACATGTCGCATATTCTGTGTTTAGTCATCCTATATCCGACGATTGTGTAAAACTGGTATTCTAGGTTGAATCTTAGTCGCGCATTTATCCCTTTGTTCCCTGTATGCTTGCATTCGTATGATGTGTGTCCATGCATGTTTTTGGATGTCTGCTGGTATCATATTGTCGCGATTATCGTAAGGGTCCGGCCGTTAACAGTCATCTTGGCATAGATGTGTCCCGGCAGGTTTTTCCCAATTAGTTCTCGGTGCAGCCTCTCATCCTGAGAGCAAGGCTCTGTACAAGATGATGGAGCAACCAAAGAAGCTAACCAAGGTTCCATCGTATGAGGATTTACACGATACGAACGCTTGCTAGGTTTTTAAGGGATAAACAACTGCAAAGAAATCTAAAGCATCAGTTAAGAAATGATAATATGAACTTAGCTTATGCTTTGGGTTTCCTTTTCTTCTGTCGGGCTGCGCATGTCGAGTGTGTTCGCAGTGCCCTGCAAAGCAGAAGCCAATCAGGTGGTTTCTTTGCCCCTGGCAGGGGACGATATGCACTTTGTGCGGTTGGCGGACATCGAGGCATGATGTCGAGCTTCTCTGGTCCCCCTCCCCCTTTCTCTTCTCTTTTCGGGTCAGTCCAGCGGCCGCTAGTGCACGTATCGTGTCGACGTAGGCAGCCTCGCTGAAATGTGCTTGTTGTGGCTTCAACTGACGGACTTGTACCAGTGCCTCGCTCAGGATTGCCCTAAGCAGGGTGAATACTGGGCGGAGCATTGTGCAGTAGTCGTCGATGTCGATGTTGCTGGGGCTGAAGCAATCAGACTGCTCACAAAGGAAAGAGACGGGAAGGAGGGAGCCCACGTCCGCAGGTGTAGTGTTCTCTCTTCGAGCAGCGTCAGAACGGCGGATGCATCGCATAGACTACCGAGATGGGCCTCCTGCCTCCGGTGGGTATCATCACCGTGATCGCGGCCGCGACGAGGCGTGGAGGCCAACAATCTAGTGCGGGGACGGCCCCACTCTGCTTCTGCGTCCTTGTAGGCGCCACGGTTGATGGCGGCGTCGATGCTGCAGATGAAGATGAAGATGACGCGTTGCTTACGTCTTCAGGTTCGCGCAAGCGCTCCCCCTAACTGGTGCGCCAAAGATGTCGTGGGAAACCACGGCCACCTATGGGACCAGGATGGCCCCTTACTGGTTCGGCAGGGGGGAGTCGCGTTGCACAAAGAGCAGAACAACGCAAGGCAACATGACAGGGATCACGCAGGTAATTTTACCCACGTTTGGGCCTCCGCGAGGCGTAAAACCCTACTCCTGCTTTGGTGGATTGATGGGAAAATGGTGGTGGTGGTGCATAGTACACTTGCCCGGCAAGGGTTGCTTCGGGGCAGCAGCGACTACGCACGTTTGGCGGTGTGAGTGGTCTAAACTCCTAACCTCTTGAATCATTGCCATGGGCCTCCTTTTATAGATCAAGGGGGTTACCATAGTGGCAAATTAGTCATTAGACACTAATATGATAGCAAATAGGGCTATCATACCAAACTCTGCAGCCTGACAGCGTGCATTTAATTCGCCGCTTAGTGTCACATTGTTGGTTGCTCGGCAAGGCTTGTCGAGCTAGTTTGTCAGCTCCACGCCTACTTGCTTGACACGCCACTGGACGGGTGTCATTTTTGGGTTCACTTGGTAGGAAGTGGCCGCCATGTGGTGAATGGCTGCCACTTAATCATCCTGTGTCTTGACACCGCACTGATCGACGGCGTGGGTCTTGGTGGAGTAGTAGGTGAGGTGATCTGGTCTCCGCGAGTCCCGGCAGGCCCTGCCAGACGCCTGGGTCCTCTTCTTCTGGGGGTGGCCTCGCCCCTTGTTGGGATTGCCTACCCGGCAAGGGAGGCCTCTCTCTCGATAATATCTGGATCCTTCTGCCTCAGTCTTGGTTCCTTCTAAGCTTAGTCTCTTGTTTTACTTTGCTCTGATCTTGGCTTGTCCGTGCACGAGTCAGGGGAAAACATGTACCCCTATATATTTTCCACAACACTCTAGATCGGAAGTTCCGCCGCCGCAAGCCTCTATATCCATGAATAACCAATCTGGACCCTGTTCCGGCAACCTGCTAGAGGGTGAAATCATCATCGGAGGCCATCTCATCATCCCGGCGGCCACCATAATGAGGAGGGAGTAGTCCACCCTCGGGGCTGAGGGTTTGTACCAATAGCTATGTGTTTAATCCCTCTCTCTCTCTCTCTCATGTTCTACATTTGGCACGATCTTGATGTATCGCAAGCTTTTTAATATAGTCGGATCATATGGTGTATCTCCCTCACTATTTTGTTGTGATGGATTGAGTTTTCCCTTTGAGATTTTGTTATTATCGAATTGAATATTTTTATGGATTTGAGAACACTTGATGTATGTCTTGCTATGAATACCCATGATGACAATGGGGTATCATATTGATTCACTTGATATGTGTTTTGGCACTCAACTCGCGGATTCCCGAGGTGACATTGGGGTAATCTATGCATAGGGGTTGATGCACGTTCTCGTCTTTGTTTCTTCGGTATAAATCTTGGGGCACTCTTTGAGGTTCTTTGTGTTGAATTGAGTATTATGAATCTGAAATTGTTTGATACATATCGTATAATCAACTCACGGATACTCGTGGTGACATTGGAATATCTAGGTGACATAAGAGTTGGTTGATGTGTATCATATGGTGTTATTTAAGTATGAACTCTTGGATAGATCGATCGGAAATGATAACTTGGTGTTATTTTAGTACGAACTCTTGGAAAGATCGATCGGAAAGAATAACTTTGAGGTGGTTTCGTACCCTACGAAAAATTTCTTGATATGTTCTCCACTACATAGGAACTTGAGAGTGATTATTCATCGCACGTTGAGGGGTGGTTATATGATCCAATTATATTAGCATTGTTGAGAGATTGCACTAGCGAAAGTACGGACCCTAGGCCTCATTTTCAAGCATTGCAATACCGTTTTTGCTCACTTTTATCGTTTGCTACCTTGCTGTTTTTATTTATTCACATTTTAAAAATATATTTCTACCATCCATATTACACTTGTATCACCATCTCTTCGCCAAACTAGTGCACTTATACAATGTGACATTGTAACAAGAGACTCTTTGTTATTTGGTTGCAGGGTTGTTTGAGAGAGACCATTTCATCCTACGCCTCCCACGGATTGACAACCCTTAGGTCATCCACTTGAGGGAAATTTGCTACTGTCCTACAAAACTCTGCGCTTGGAGGCCCAACACGAGTCTACAAGAACAAGTTGTGTAGTAGACATCAAGCCCTTTTCTGGCGCTGTTGCCGGGGAGGTGAGTGTTTGAAGGTATATCTTTAGATCTTGCAATTGATCTTTTAGTTTTTTTTTATAAAAGAAAACTAAAAATGGAATTGAGGTGGCCTCATATTATTCATTTTTATCATGTCTTTCTTGAAAATGATGGAAAGGAAAATTGTGCTCAGTTGATAGAAGAAGAATTCAATAAAATGTTTGGCATAAAATATTTAAATGGTGAGCATAATTGCAATGTTGCTAGTATGAACTCTTTGAATATCCATGATGCTAATTATATGCAAAGCCATAAGCTTGGGGATGCTATGTTTGATGAAGATGACATTTTTAGTCCCACAAGTTTTGATGAGAAAAATTATTATGATGATAGCATGCCTCCTCTTTATGATGATTATATTGATGAAAGTGGGTTCGAAAGAGTGTCAACTTTTTGTAATAATGATCCCACTATTTTGGAGGGTGCTAGATCTTATTGTGATAATTATGAAAGTGGATTTGGAGAGGTCATGACTTTATTAAATGATGATTCCACTATTTTGGAAGAGGTTTCAAATTATTATGACAACAAAGTTCCTATCTATGATGATTATGGTGATGACATGTATGCTATAAAGAATAATGATAACCATGGAACTTGTCATCATAATTTTAATGCACAATATGATTAACAATCAAGTATCATATGATAGTTATTTTGGTGAATTTGCTCCCGCCACTATAATGGATGAGAAGAAATTTTCTTATGCGGAGAGTAATAATTTTTTTATGCATGTGGATCATGAAAAGAATGCTTTATGTGATAGCTATATTGTTGAATTCAAAATTATTATGAGAGAGGAACATATGCTTCTACGTATCTCAATAATATCAAGTTTCCTCTCTATGTGTTGAAAGTTTTGAAGTCATGCTTGTTTTGTCGTCCTATGCTAGTTGATTCTTGTTCTAATAAATTGTTTGCTCACAAAATACCTATGCATAGGAAGCGGGTTAGGCTTAAATGTATTAGTCATATGCTTCATGATGCTCTTGTTATGTTTCAATTTTTATCTTTTATGTGAGCATCATTGAAATCATCATGCCTAGCTAATAAAGGCATGAAAGAAAACCTCTTGTTGGGAGACAACCCAACACTTTTACCTACTGAATCTCAAGACCTTGTCCAACGCTGTGTCGGCTGTCAGCTTTTCGCCAATCAAAGCCATATGCCTCCCACCGCATTAAGGACAATCCCCATTACTTGGCCCTTTGCGGTCTGGGGGCTTGACATGGTTGGACCCCTTAAAGGGGGAAGCCACAAAAAGAAATACTTGCTGGTCATGGTGGACAAATTCACTAAATGGATAGAGGCAAAACCAATAAAAATAGTTGAGGCCGGACCAGTGATCAACTTTATATCTGGCGTAGTCCACCGTTACGGTGTCCCGCACAGTATCATCACTGATAATGGATCTAACTTCATAGCTGATGAGGTGAAAACCCGGTGCACTAAGTTGGGCATTAAACTCGACTATGCCTCTGTATACCACCCTCTAACAAATGACCAAGTCGAACGGGCCAATGGTCTGATCATGAGTGGTATTAAGCCCAGACTAGTGCGCTCTTTACGAGAATCAGACAAGCACTGGGTTGAGGAACTCGATTCCGTACTCTGGGGACTCCGGACCATGCCAATCGAACGACCGGATACACACCTTTCTTTATGGTGTACGGCACAGAAGTTGTACTACCCTGCGATATTATTCATGACTCACCTAGAGTGCGCATGTATGAAGAAAAAGAGGTCAAACTAGATCAGCAGGACGACCTAGATGGACTTGAAGAGGAGCGCGACATTGCCATGGCTCGTTCCGCATTCTATCAACAACAGGCCAGGCATTACCAAAGCAGAGAAGTGCGGGCTAAAACATACAGTGTCCGACAACTTGTTGTACGCCTCCCTGAGAAGAAAAAGGATAAGCTCAAACCAAAATGGGAGGGGGCCTTCATAATAGATGAAGTCCTTACTGGAGGAGCCTATCGCCTTTGCAATGCCGAGGATAATCGCCTTGAGCCGAACCCATGGAAGCCGCCCGGCTCCAAAGATTTTACACATAATTCGGCCTCCTTGGGTCCAATTTTAAACTAGGTATTTTCTATTTTTTCTCCAATTTTATTTTTTTCCTTCTCTCCTTAAATTGCAAGTCCGGATAAACTGCATTGTTGGGAGTACGCATCTTTACATGTATACACCCCACCATACATGGGGGCTTCTTCTAAAAGAAGCATTTTATTAAAAAGCTTACAAGCTCCTTTTTTCCGTAATATATATGTTCCTTCTGCCATTATATGCACCTTGCTCATGTGCTTATGCCCTACGTTCTTGATTGTTCAGCTAGGGTGTAAAGGGAGCACCTCTGCGATTGTTACAACCGGGTTATCCGGACCTGTACCTTAGACGGGTGAAGCCGAAAGCTAGCGTTATTAAGAGAATAATTGGTCGGCACATATACAACAGGCTGTTTCCCACAGAAGTTATGAAATTGGCTGTCTGTACTTCAGATACAAGCCCAGCCCAAGGAAAGGAACCCCTAACGGAACTATTTTTCTTGGAAGATGTTTCTTATGTTAAAAAGTAATATAACATAACTCCACCGAATACATCTTGTCTATTTGAGCAATATGGCCGGATTGCCTAGTTTCCGACAATACTAAATGTTTCCTAGTCAAACATAGTATACTGAAACACTCCAACTTTTTGGTTCGGTGGTAGAAGCTAAAGGTCTGCGATGACAAAATTTTCATACAATTCGGCAGGAGATAAGTTCGGTCATAAAGTACATGGGTACATTGAATCGAATGCTCACTCCCTTTCTACGCCATCTAGTAGGCTATCTAATTTACAATCTTATTGCGAAAATTTCACTGCTGTCATTACTTGGTCGTATACCAGGCTTACAAGAATTTCCTTCCCGCCAGGTCCCCTCGGTCCAACCCTGGCCATGTGGTTCGGGTCAAGACTGGTATAGCGTGTCTTCACCATGGCCCATGCCTCTCAAGCGCCTTCACGGCATGCAGACGTCTTCCACAGCTCGAAAAAGTGTCGGGCACCTTTGAATAGATCAGCCAACCACTGCATACTTTTCGGAGGAACGTCGGAAGGCCATAACACCTTGGACATATTCTTCATAGCCTTCCAAGCAAGCTCGTGCAGCTTTGCCGGCTCCTTCAGAATGTCACTTTGTAGAATGGGCATTTCCTCTTCGGGGCGGCCAGTCAACATACCTGTATCAACCGAACTATAACATTCCGCGTTATGAGTAAATCAATAATTCAACGGTTCACAAGTCATACCAAATATGCCGCCCTTCAGCTTCTCCTTTTCCTGTTGTGCCTCCAAGAGTTGAGCCTTCAAGCTCTTTATCTCCTCGGCTTGTTTATTCACCTCTTCTTCTAGTTTCTTATCATTGTCGTAATACATTGGGGCACTCTTTATTTCTTCAAGCTCGGAGACAGCGGCATCTAACTGTGTCTGGCTTGTCTCAAGCTCCTGGGTCAATGCACTATTCTTCTCCTTGAGAACCTGCGGTTATCAAATGATCCTCAAATCAGTTTTGTCCACCCGCTTTAACTCTTGGGGGCTACTACTATCTATCCACTAAGTTCATAAAAATTTTACCTGCATATCCTTTGAGAACAGGCGAGCAATGCCGGTGAGTCCGTCCTGGACAGCTCGGATGTATGCACCTACAGTCCTTAGGGCGGTAAACTCCGGCTCCATCAAAGCAGGGGCGCGCAAGGCTTCTTTCAAGTGACGATGATTCATCACACTTTTGACTTCACAGTTAGTAACGGACATATCATTCGACTCTCCGTGA
This sequence comes from Triticum dicoccoides, assembly GCF_002162155.2. Taxonomy (NCBI): domain Eukaryota; kingdom Viridiplantae; phylum Streptophyta; class Magnoliopsida; order Poales; family Poaceae; genus Triticum; species Triticum dicoccoides. Next base: position 506,879,933 of record NC_041389.1, read on the forward strand.
GGCGAACGAGACTGTGCTGCATCAGCATGCGCCCCCGTCCTAGCTGGTACTCCGGCGCCGTACTAGCCGCGGCTCGGCTGGCAGGGATCCTGTTCACGGTTCGCCGTATACCCCTCCTACGATGATAGAAGAAGGATGTGAATGACAATTCGTCTTCATGCCCGAATATTATATAAGAAGTATTCACCTTTTCAGTGATGGAGCAGGTTCAGTGGTGCTTCCGACTTCCTTTCATTTTGCACGACCCTTCTACGAAGGTGCTGACCTTCTCTTGGTCGCCCGCCCCTGAGTACTGCTCGCTGAGCGCCGATCCTGTGAAACATGGTCCAAGGTGGAGGATAAAGAGACGCGCAGAAGTATTTCTCTCCCTTGAGAATACGATTTCCAAATACTTACCTTCACGAAAGGGTAGAGGTCAAGATAGTCAGTCGCAATGGCCACCTCCGAGCCATCAAGGCTCACCTGATAGTATAATCCATCTTCGAGCTCCACGAATATGTTCGGATCCTCATGGAATCCAGGGTCCTCATTGCGATTGTGATCCTCTGGCTGAGGGGCGGGGCAGTTAGTGTTCTCGACAATTTGCCTCCATGACTACGTAAAAGCAACTAGGGTATTCGGTTAATGCATCTCAATGAGTAAAAAAGTACTGACTGGTTAGATAACTTACCCATTCAATGGGATTGTGCATGGAGAAGGCTTCTCGGCAATTTAAATGAAGGAAGTCTTCTTCTCCTCCTTTATAGAGGTCGGCCAGTGCTGCTGCCAATGTGGCTTGGTTGTCCGGATCCTTTCGCCTGTAGAGGGATGTGTCGTCCTCCCTGTTATAGTTCCATAAGGGAGTTACCTTGGATTGAAGTGGCTAGATGCATCTTTGTATCGCAATAGTCATAACTTCCACTATGGAGAGTCCATAATGGGTCAGTACCTTGACCTTGTTTACAAATCTCATCACTTCCGCACTGTCTTCCTGAGTAGGGGACTTGGGACGCCAGCTCTATAGCTTCTTCAAGGGGGTGCTGGAAAATTCTGGCAGTTCGTGCCGAACTGGGTCCGGAAGGGGTACATCATCGATATAGAACCATTCCGAAGACCATTCGGTGGATCCCTTCTTCGGAGTCCCGACTGAGTAGCCGGATCCAGCTATACGCCATACTTTGGCGCCGCCCACTTCAAAAATAGACCCGCCGCCCTGATGGTGGGGGACGAGGCAGAAGAACTTTTTACATAGTTCAAAGTGAGCCTCGCAACCCAAAAACAATTCCCAAAGGGCGACGAAACCGGATATATGTAAAATATAACCTGGTGTGAGGTTGTGCAGCTGGATCACGTAATGTTCCAGTAGGCCCCTAAGGAAGGGATGGACTGGGAATCCCATGCCCCTCAAAAGGAATGAGGTGAAGCACACCCTCCCCCCTGGCTGGGATTGGGGAAGTTCTCCGCCAATGCATCATTACCTATAGTAGTTAACCCCGCCTGTACGAAGACTAGATCCGAGGGAGGGAGATATCCTTGCGTTTGGAGCTGGCTAAGCTGGAGGTGGGATACAGAGCAACTCTGCCAGTCCCCTTCTTGAGGTCCATGAGGGCGCGAGGAGGAGCCAGGGGCACTTGCCATGGTCTGAAATTTTCCATGGTTTGCTCTGTTGCTTCTGGTGCAATGCGGGGTGGCATTTTGAAGATCTTGCCTCGTTTTATGGGCACGGCTTGTGGCTGTCAGGAATATTAAAATACAAGGATAACGGACCGTTCGCATTCACTCGGACGCGTGGAAATCGAGGCTACGACAGGGAGGAATTATAAAGACTAGACACGGAAACCGATGTCAGACTATCGTCAATCCGGAGTATAATAGGGAACCGTCTTGCAAAGCCGAAGACTTGCATCCGCATTCTACATCATCATTGAAGGCAAGTACGGGGGCTACTGAGGGAGTCCTGGATTCGGGGGTCCTCAGGTGTCCGGCCTAGGAGTATCGGCCGGGTGGCATGGGCCATACAGGATCAAGCTGAAGATTATCCAGTGTGTTTGGATGGGACTTCTCAATACGTGGATGGCAAGAATAGAGTCCGGAGGTTTCCTTTCCTGGTAAACCGACCCTGGACAAACCCTAGACCCCCTCCGGTGTGTATATAAACCGTAGGGGTTAGTCTATGGAGGGTAACTTTCATTATCATTGGAATCTACATAGGCTAGACATCTAGGGTTGGTCATTACGATCTCGAGGTAGATCAACTCTTGTAATCTTCATACTCGTCGAATATAATCAAGAAGGAGTAGGGTTTTACCTCCATCAAGAGGGCCCGAACCTAGGTAAACATTGTGTCCCTTGGCTTCCTGTTACCATCGATCCCTAGACGCACAGCTTGGGCCCCCTACCCGAGATCTGCCGGTTTTGACACCGACAAGAACCACCAGAGGGGGGGCCTTGCTGCCCACAAGACACCAGGGCGTGCCCCTGGTGCGCCCTGGTGGGTGGTGGGCCCCCTGATGCCCATCTTCGCATGAAACCAACACCAAAATCCTATAAATATAGAAACCCCTAGAAATAACCCTAGATCGGAAGTTCCGTTGCTGTAAGCCTCCGATTCCATGAAAAATCAATCTGGACCCTGTTCCGGCACCCAGGCGGAGGGGGAAATCATCACCGGAGGCCATCTTCATCATCCCGATGGCCGCCATGATGAGGAGGGAGTAGTCCACTCTCGGGGTTGAGGGTTTGTACCAATAGCTATGTGTTTAATCTCTCTCTCTCTCTCATGTTCTTCATTTGGCACGATCTTGATGTATCGCGAGCTTTTTCAATAGAGTCGGATCATATGGTGTTTCTCCCTCTCTATTTTGTTGTGATGGGTTGAGTTTTCCCTTTGAGTATTATCGGACTGAATACTTTTATGGATTTGAGAATACTTGATGTATGTCTCGCTATGAATACCCATGGGTCACAATGGGGTATCATATTGATTTAGTTGATATGTGTTTTGGCACTCAACTCGCGGATTCCTGAGGTGACATTGGGGTAATCTATGCATAGGGGTTGATGCACGTTCTCGTCTTTGTTTCTCTGGTAGAAATCTTGGGGCACTCTTTGAGGTTCTTTGTGTTGGATTGAGTATTATGAATCTGAAACTGTTTGATGCATATCATATAATCAACTCATGGATACTCGTTGAGGGAGTCCCGGACTAGGGGGTGTCCGGACAGCCGAACTATCATCATCGGCCGGATTCCAAGACTATGAAGATACAAGATTGAAGACTTCGTCCCGTATCCGGATGGGACTTTCCTTGGCGTGGAGGGCAAGCTTGGCGATACAGATATGTAGATCTCCTACCATTGTAACCGACTCTATGTAATCCTAGCCCTCTCCGGTGTCTATATAAACCGGATGGTTTTAGTCTGTAGGACAACAACAATAACAACAATCATACCATAGGCTAGCTTCTAGGGTTTAGCCTCCTTGATCTCGTGGTAGATCTACTCTTGTAATACCCACATCATCAATATCAATCAAGCAGGATGTAGGGTTTTACCTCCATCAAGAGGGCCCGAACCTGGGTAAAACATTGTGTCCCTTGTCTCCTGTTACCATCCGCCTAGACGCACAGTTCGGGACCCCCTACCCGAGATCCGCCGGTTTTGACACCGACATTGGTGCTTTCATTGAGAGTTCCTCTGTGTCGTCACCGATAGGCTCGATGGCTCCTTCGATCATCAACAATGATGCGGTCCAGGGTGAGACTTTTCTCCCCGGACAGGTCTTCGTATTCGGCGGCTTTGCACTGCGGGCCAATTCGTTTGGCCATCTGGAGCAGATCGAAAGCCACGCCCCTGGCCGTCAGGTCAGATTTGGAAGTCTTAACTTCACGGCTGACATCCGTGGAGACTTGATCTTCAATGGATTCGAGCCACAGCCGAGCGCGCCGCACTGTCACGATGGGCATGATTTAGCTCTGCTGCCGGACAGTGCCCTGGAGGCCGCACACGAGTCCGCTCCGACCCTCGATTCGGAGCCGGCTGTGCAGATCGAGGACGGGTGGTTAGACACCGCCTTGGGGGCTGCAACCTCTACGGCGATAGAGCCGAATACTGACTTTGTCCCTTCTGAAGCTCGTGACTCCAAGGTGTCGGACTCCTTGCCGGACTCCAAACCTCCCGCGCCCCCTCCAATCGAATCCGATTGGGCACCAATTATGGAGTTCACCGCTGCGGACATCTTTCAGCACTCACCTTTCGGCGACATCCTGAGTTCGCTAAAGTACCTCTCGTTATCAGGAGAGCCCTGGCTGGACTGCGGTCAAGATGGTTGGGATGCGGACGACGAAGAAATTCAAGACCCACCCACCACCCATTTAGTAGCCGCTGTCGACGATCTAACTGACATGCTAGACTTCGACTCCGAAGACATCGACGGTATGTGTGACGATGCCGGAGACGACCAAGAACCAGCGCCTATTGGGTACTGGAAAGCCACCTCGTCATACAATGTATACATGGTGGATATTCCAAAGGATGGGAATGGCGAAGGAACAGCGGAGGAAGACCCCTCCAAGATACAGCCAAAAGCGCCAGCGTCAGCGGCGCCGCTCTAAATCCCGCCACAGCAAGAATGGCGATTTCGGCACCGGAGATAATAACACCCCAGACAGTGCTGAAGACAACCCCCTCCAGCAAGATTCAGCGCAGGAGGACGGAGATGCCAGCCCTCATGAGAGAGCGGCAGACGAAGAGGTCGAGGATGATAATTACATGCCTCCCTCCGGAGACGAGGCAAGCCTCGACGACGACGAATTTGTCGTGCCTATGGATCCCGTCGAACAAGAGCGTTTTAAACGCAAGCTTATGGCCATGGCAAACAGCCTCAAGAAAAAGCAGCAACAGCTTAGAGCTGCTCAGGATCTGCTAGCCGACAGATGGACTGAAGTCCTTGCGGCCGAAGAGCATGAGCTCGAACGCCCCTCCAAAAGCTACCCCAAACGCAAGTTGCTCCCCCGATTAGAGGAGGAGGCATATAAACCTGCATCACCAGAGCACAATACAGCTGACCGGCCACCTCGTGGCCGCGACAGAGAGGCCTCTAAGCCCTCCACTAGAACCGTACCCCGGCATCACTCGAAAAGCACAAGGCCACAGGGGAACGCTCCAGACTTGCGAGATATATTGGAGGATAAGGCAAGACAATCAAGATCGATCTACGGATCGCGTGGGCGCCCCATGATAAATGACGACAACTATCACACTGGACACAGTAAGTCCGGTCGGGCTGAACACAATAGACAAAGCTCGTTGGAGCTCCGTCGCGATATAGCCCAATACAGAGGCGTCGCACACCCACTATGCTTCACAGATGAAGTAATGGATCATCAAATCCCCGAAGGGTTTAAACTCGTGAATATTGAATCCTATGATGGCACAACAGACCCCGCGGTTTGGATCGAAGACTATCTCCTTCATATCCACATGGCCCGCAGCGACGATCTTCACGCCATCAAATACCTCCCACTCAAGCTTAAAGGACTAGCTCGGTATTGGCTTAACAGCTTGCCAGCATAATCGATTGGGTGTTGGGAGGACCTGGAATCCGCATTCCTGGATAACTTCCAGGGCACGTATGTGCGACCACCAGACGCTGACGACCTAAGCCACATAATTCAGCAGCCAGACGAATCGGCTAGATAATTCTGGACACGGTTCTTAACTAAGAAAAATCAAATCGTCGACTGTCCAGATGCGGAGGTCCTCGCGGCCTTCAAACATAACATCCGCGACGAGTGGCTTGCCCAGCACCTGGGACAGGAAAAGCCGAAATCCATGGCAGCCCTCACATCACTCATGACCCGCTTCTGCGCAGGAGAGGACAGCTGGCTAGCCCGCAGCAACAACCTCAGCAAAAATTCTGGCAGTCCGGATACAAAGGACCGCAATGGCAGGTCGCATCGCAACAAGAACAAACGCCGCATTAACGGCGACAATAATGAGGATACGGCAGTCAATGCCGGATTCAGAGGTTCCAAACCCGGTCAACGGAAAAAGCCATTCAAAAGAACTACTACGGGTCCGTCCAATTTGGACCGAATACTCGATCGCTCGTGCCAGATACACGGCACCCCCGAAAAGCCAGCCAACCACACCAACAAGGACTGTTGGGTATTCAAGCAGGCAGGCAAGCTAATTGCCGAAAACAATGGCAAGGGGCTGCATAGCGATGCCGAAGAAGAGACCCAACCGCCGAACAATAGAGGACAGAAGGGTTTCCCCCACAAGTGCGGACGGTGAATATGATATACGCAACCCACATACCCAAGAGGGAGCGGAAGCGTGCACTCAGGGACGTATACGCGATGGAGCCAGTCGCCCCGAAGTTCAACCCATGGTCCTCCTGCCCGATCACTTTTGATCGAAGGGACCACCCCACCAGCATCCACCACGGCGGATTTGCCGCATTGGTTTTAGACCCAATCATCGATGGATTTCACCTCACCAGAGTCCTGATGGACGGCGGCAACAGCCTGAACCTGCTTTATCAGGACACAGTGCGCAAAATGGGCATAGACCCCTCAAGGATTAAACCCACAAAGACGACCTTCAAAGGCTTCATACCATGTGTAGAGGCCAATTGTACGGGCTCAGTTACGCTGGAAGTGGTCTTCGGATCCCCGGATAACTTCCGAAGCGAGGAGTTAATCTTCGACCTAGTTCCGTTCTGCAGCGGCTATCATGCTCTGCTCGGACGGACCGCGTTTGCAAAGTTCAACGCGGTGCCGCACTACGCATACCTCAAGCTCAAGATGCTAGGCCCTCGAGGAGTCATCACGGTCAACGGAAACACCGAACGCTCCCTCTGAACGGAGGAACATACATCGGCTCTCATGGCAGAAGTACAATCCAGCCTCTTAAGGCAATTCTCGAGTCCGGCCGTTAAGCGACCGGACACGGCTAAACGCGCCCGGAGTAACCTACAACAAGACCACCTGGCACGTTCCGAGCACGCGTAGCAATGCGGCCCCAACCCCAGCCCTCGCAAGAGCGGAAGACTGGTCCTTCACGTACATCATTATGCTCTGGAGATACCATGGGCATAGGGGAAGGGGCACGACCACGACAGGCCCAGAATGCAGCTCAACCACATCAGGGGCTCCCAAGTGTGTCATTCTTTTCTTTCCTTTTTCTTTCTTACCCACAGGACTGCGTTCACCAGAGGCCCTGTCCGGCAGTAGACCGGCCGAACTCACGATGCAACAGCCAGGGAAGATGAAAGGCTACGACGAATATCCAGGTGGTCTCAATTACGAGCACTAAATCTATTTTATACACCATTCCGCAGCCTACCACTGGAGGGGGACATGTTTAATAGTCCCATCCCTTGCTTATCGCAGTATTTGTATCGTTCTGTATCTATGGCAGTATTTCTTGAATAAACAATGCAGCACCTTTTTGCTTCTAATCGCATTCCTTTCTTATACATATGTCCACTTATGACATGTCGCATCCGTACACTTTGGTACAGCTAAATACACAAGGGGCTTAAGTTCCCCACATTATGGTGTGATAAGTTCGAACACTTTCACAAGTGCGGCACCCCGAACTTATAGCATTATATGCATCGGCTCCGAATCATGTCTTGGGTCAATAGTTGGGTTTGCCCGGCTCCCTTGTTTTGGTACCTTACGTTCCGTTCTATCGGCTAAGGTAGCTGTCGGTGTCAAAACCAGCGGATCTCGGGTAGGGGGTCCTGAACTGTGCGTCTAGGCGGATGGTAACAGGAGACAAGGGACATGATGTTTTACCCAGGTTCGGACCCTCTTGATGGAGGTAAAACCCTAAGTCCTGCTTGATTAATATTGATGATGTGTGTTACAAGAGTAGATCTACCACGAGATCAAGGAGGCTAAACCCTAGAAGCTAGCCTATGGTATGATTGTCGTTCGTCCTACGGACTAAAGCCATCTGGTTTATATAGACACCGGAGAGGGCTAGGGTTACACAGAGTCGGTTACAATGGTAGGAGATCTACATATCCGTATCGCCAAGCTTGCCTTCCACGCCAAGGAAAGTCCCATCCGGACATGGGACGAAGTCTTCAATCTTGTATCTTCATAGTCTCGGAGTCCGGCCGACGATGATAGCTCGGCTATCCGAACACCCCCTAGTCCGGAACTCCCTCACTAGCCCCTGAACCAGGCTTCAATGACGACGAGTCTGGCGCGCATGTTGTCTTCGGCATTGCAAGGCAGGTTCTTCCTCCGAATAATTTATAGAAGATTGTGAACACCAGGATAGTGTCCGGCTCTGCAAAAATAAATTCCACGTACCAACGTAGAGAGAATAATATTACACAAGTTCAATCTGCTGATGTATTTTGTGGCGTGACGTCACACCACTACCAAGCCTTTACTCGAATTGTTTTTATTGTACCACCTCAGCGCGTTTAGCGAAGCGGTTTCCTTGGCACGTCTTGTCAAAGCGAAGATCGTGTTCCCCTTATTCCGAGATTCCCATCAATACGGATGTGGGTAACCCAACCACGCCATTGATTGCGGCGCTTGGGAGATAAGCAAGTTTTACCAGGCCGGTGGGGACACATGTTTTTGTCCGCCCATATAAGGGGATAAAGATCCAACCCTTTTACCTGCACCTTCTTCCTCCTTGGCTTATTCACCTCCGCGAACTCGAGCTCCAGCGCCCAAATCCGCACATCTCACCTCAACCTCCTCCAACTATGTCCGGAGCGGGAGGCAAGTGGATGGCCTCCTCCGTCACGGAGGGGCAGATCCAGAAGCTGCGTAGCACCGGATATTTGTCCAACAACATCGCGCACCGGCTCCCCGATGAAGGAGAGCTCATCCCCACCCCCAGGCCCCATGAGAGGGTAGTATTTTTTCCCCATTTCCTCCGCGGACTGGGCTTCCCACTTCATCCCTTTGTCCGGGGGCTCATGTTCTACTACGGCCTGGATTTCCATGATCTGGCCCCGAATTTCATCCTCAACATCTCGGCATTTATCGTCGTGTGTGAGGCCTTCCTCTGCATCCAGCCCCATTTCGGCTTGTGGCTCAAGACCTTCAGTGTCAAGCCGAAGGTTGTGAAGGGCAGCCAAGCGGAGTGCGGAGGCGCCATGGTGGGCACGATGTCCCACGTTACTTGGCTGGAGGGCACTTTCGTGGAAACCATTAAGGGGTGGCAATCGGGGTGGTTCTACATCACCGAGCCGCGTGACCCTGAATGGGCAGCGGCCCCCGAATTCAGATCTGGCATCCCTACATGGCTCACCTCCTGGAAAGAGAGTGGTCAGATCTGGGGTGATTCGGAGGAGCTGACCGGACTCCAAGCCTGTATCCAAAAGCTGGTGGACAAGAAGCTCAAGCTTGTCAACGTAGTCCAGGTCATGCTCATCCGCCGGATTCTCCCGTGTCAACGACGGGGTTTCAACATGTGGGAGTTCGATCCGGCACAGAACCAGACTCTGAGCGGGCTCTTCGACACTATGTACGAAGATGTCTAGAAGGTGCTGTTTGTCACACCCTAGCTAGTCATGCATTAGAGTGTTGCATCATGTTTACTCTTTCATCAGAAACTTGAAATGGGGATTTGTGAAACCCTCAGAATCATTTTTTGAAAATGACCCAAATAAAAATTTCTCCAAAAGGGTCCAAGAAAATGCTCATGTGGCTCTCTGAAAATATTGGACAGAGATAAAAATCAAATCAATATTTTTAAGAGCTCATAGGTATTTATTTTGGGCATTTGGATTTAATGCATAAATATTTGCATTGGAAATATATTAGTTATATATATTAATATATGTCCAAATATTATGCCATTTATAAAGGAGCTCTGGAATAATATATCTAGCTCCTGCAAAAATTGGCATAAGGTAAATAAATGATTTAATATTTTATTTAAATCAAAACAAATGTCAGAAATTAGAAAACAGAAATAAATAAAAGAGGGAAACCTTACCTGGGCCTCTTACCTGGCGCCTCCGGCCCAGCCAGCTGGCCGGCCCAGCCAGCAGGCGGCCCAGCCCGCCTCCCTCCTCTGTCGCCTTCGTCCTCGACAGAGGGAGGGGAGTGTGCCCGGCGCGCGCGCGCGCCACCGCGCCACGCCACCAGCTCGCCTGCCTGCCTGCCCTCCCCCACCCCTCGTCTGGATGGCCTGGAACGACGCCACGCCCTCCCCTGCTTTCTCTCACTCTCCCCCGGTTCTTCCTCTCCTCTCCCTCGCTCTCTCTCTCCCATGTCCGAACGCACCCGTCGCCGCCGTTCGCCATAGCCGCCGCTACCGGCCTCCCCTCGCCTCCCCGACATGCTCCCCAGCTTCGCCCCGACCCCCTCTACCTCCTCGTCAAGCCACAAGACGCCGGACGCCCTGTGGAGCCACCATCGCCATCGTCTTCCTCCTCGGGCTCCGACCACCATCGCCGTCGATTCGCTGTCTCCAGCGCGTCCCCGAGCCCGCTTCGACGCCCACTGCAACCGCGGTGAGCTCCGCCACCATTTCCCCCTCTTTTCCCCCTCGTTCCCGCGCCGTAACCCCGTTCCCACCACGGCCGAACCTCCGCCGTCGCCGAGCTCGCCGTCGACGCAGCTCCGGTGACCATTTGGTCACGGGCGTGCACCCGTTGTGCTTGCCGCGACCCATAGAGCCCCTCTAGCGCCTCAACTCCCTCGCTTGCGAGCAGCAGCGCCGATCCCGACCGCACCCGAACTCCGGCCGCCGCTCACGAGCTTGCCGTCGTCGGTACCGGCCACCACAGGCACGGCCACCAGCACCTTTCGACGCGCGGGAGCAAGGGCTCTCCAACGAGCCCAAGCACGGCCTCGCCCGCGCCCTGTAGCGCGTTTCCGTATCGCGCCGCCGTCTCGGGCCTCGCCGGCGTCATGTCGCCGGTGGGTTTGACCTGTTTGACCTGGGGTTTGACCCCCCCAGGGTCACTGACGCGTGGGCCCCGTCGGCCAGGTGGTCAGATTAGTGCTAATCACTGTTAGTTAACCCCCTGACACTGACCAGTGGGCCCCAGCGCCACTAATTCCTAATTAGGATTAAATTAACCCTGTTAAACCCCCATGTCACTGACGTGTGGACCCCACACGTCAGGTTTGACCCCAGCCAGCCGCAGTTGACCACTGACGTCATGCTGACGTCATGCTGGCGCAATATATATATTTCTGGATTTAATTTAAATCAGGAAATTCCAGAATATTATTTAAACTTCAAAAATTCATAACTTTTATTCTGTAACTCCAAATCAGACAAATTATATATGAAAAATGATCAGAAAAATCCAATCTATCCATCTGTACTATTTTCATGCATGATCAAACAAGTTAAATTGATGTTTTTAACAGAACAAGGGAAAGCACCTTAAAGGGCCATGTTTGAGTTTGAAATTTGAATCTTTGATTCAAATTGGTTCAAACCCTTCTGGTTTTAGTTGCATTAGCCCAACACACTCATATTGCCATGTTTCATGCATGCATCATATTGTTGCACATTGTTTGGTGATGGTTGTGTATCGGTGTCCTTTGCAACAGGTTCTGCCTCTGAGGAGTACCGTGATTACCCTAACGAAGAACCGTATCAGTGCATCGAACCATCAGGCAAGCAACCAACCATTTGATCATATCGATACAATCCCATGTTCTCGCTCCTATTCTCTTTTACTGCATTAAGACAACGCGATTCAAACTGCTGTGTGCTACGGTAGTTGAACCCATTTCCTCTGCATGACCTGTCATTGCCAAAGTAACTAGATGAAACCCGCTAGCATGTGTAGGAGTTGATTGAGCCATATGTATGTGTTGTTCCTACCTTGCTATGCCTGCTATGCTTAGAGTCGTGTCAGGTCTGGTTCATCTGGGTGATGGGCTAGAGTGAAATGTTTATGTCGGTAATGAGAGTGGTGTGGTGAACACGATTTGGTAAAGGTATCGATGAGAGGCCATGTAGGAGTACATGGTGGGTTGTTTCATTGAAGCCGACCTTAAGCACTGAGATCTGTATGTGTGATTTAAGAATCAGCTACTACCATGCATTGGGCCCGAAACCAATGGACCCTCTCGGCTTCTTATTCACCCTAGTTCTCCGTCCAGGAGTTGCAAGTAGTTTCTGGTGTTTGTAGCCTACTGGAGGCCGTGGACAGCGCTGACCGTAGGGGTGGGCTGTGATGCGGTAGGTACGTGGCACGGTGTACCGAATACCCGTTAGGTATCTCGGGAACCCTGTTCACATCGTTCGGGGCCGTATGGGAAACCTCGGCCGGACTCCCTGCGGATGGAACCTGGATAGGCGGTAAACCTGGACTGGAGGCTTAGGTGGTTAGGTAGGTCGTGGCCGACACCCACGTTGGGCTTCCGCTTGAAGGTTGTCGAGAACATGTCGTGTAAACGACGGTAAGTGGTGAGAGCGTGTATGAAGAAGTACACCCCTGCAGGGTTAACATGATCTATTCGAATAGCCGCGTCCGCGGTAAAGGACTACTTGGTTGCCTATACAGTTCATAGACAAGTAAATGGAAACTACTAAAAGCCTCAAGATAAGTGTGAGTGCCGAGGATGGCTCTTCCATAGGAAGACGGAGGTGGATCCTCGGTAGTGTATTGAATTGGTGAGTAGTGGACTCGTGTGCGCAAAACCATTTCAAGTTGAAGTATCGTAGGATAGTCTAGCCAAGAGTCAAAGCTGGCTTGCTGCAATAACTCCACCAACCCTTCTTGATAATATGCCTGTATGTAGGATCTGATGTAAGTCTTGTTGAGTACCTTTGTACTCATGTTGCTATAATTTACATTTTTTACAGAAGACGCTGCAACCCCTTCTGATGGGTTCTATGTAGACGTTGACATCAACGAGTAGGCTAAAGGCCCAGGTGGTGATCCTGAGCTTGTGAAGGACCACGTAGTATAGCTAGGCTTTCCAAGCCTCTTTTATTTTACTAGTTGTCTGTACTCAGACAAGTTACTTCCGCTGCTGGTTTGTATGACTGTATGACTTGAATGTTGGGTCGTGAGACCCGTACCTTTGTGTATGTTATGTATGGCTCCCTGAGCCTTAAATAAAGTACTTGTGTCGTAGAGTCATGTTGTGATGCTTCGTTGTATTTGCACATATCGAGCATATTGTGTGTATGATTGAAATGCTTGGTATGTGTGGGATCTGACTATCTAGTTGTTTATCTTTAGTAGCCTCTCTTACCGGGAAATGTCTCCTAGTGTTACCGCTGAGCCATGGTAGCTTGCTACTGCTCTAGAACACTTAGGCTGGCCGGCATGTGTCCTTCTTCGTTCCTGTGTCTGTCCCTTCAGGGAAATGTCACGCTTTGAGTACCGGAGTCCTGTTAGCCCGCTACAGCCCGGTTTACCGGAGTCCTGCTAGCCCAGTGCTACAGCCCGGACCCACTTGCTGATGACCGACACGTTCGAAGCTGGGTCATGGATGCCTGTCCCTGTAAGTCTGTGCCACTTTGGGTTTACGACTAGTCATGTCAGCCCGGGCTCCTTATCATATGGATGCTAGCGACACTATCATATACGTGAGCCAAAAGGCGCAAACGGTCCCGGGCAAAGGTAAGGCGACACCCGTGGGGATACCGTGCGTGAGGCCGCAAAGTGATATGAGGTGTTACCGGCTAGATCGATGTGACATCGAGTCGGGGTCCTGACAGTGTTGGTATAGAGGCCATGTAGGAGTACATGGTGGGTTGTCTCATTGAAGCCGTCCTCAGGAACTGAGTTCTGTGTTTGTGATCCATGATTCAGCTACTACCATACATTGGGCCCTGAAATATGACCCCGCTCGACTTCTTATTCACCCTAGTCCTCTGTCCAGGAGTTGCAAGTAGTTTCTGGTGTTTGTAGCTTACTGGAGGCCGTGGACAGCGCTGACCGTAGGGGTGGGCTGTGATGCGGTAGGTACGTGGCACGGTGTACCGGATGCCCGTTTGGTATCTCGGGAACCCTGTTCACATCGTTTGGGGCTGTGAGCGAAACTCCGGCCGGATCTCCTCATGGATGGAACCCGAATAGGCGATAAACCTGGACTAGAGACTTGAGTGTTTAGGTAGGTCGTGGTCTACACCCACGTCGGCTTTCGCTTGAAGTCTGCCGAGCACATGTCGTGTGCAGACGCTAAGTGGTGGAAACATGTATGAAGAAGTACACCCCTGCAGGGTTAACATCATCTATTCGAATAGCCGTGTCCGCGGTAAAGGACTTCTGGGTTGCTTATATCAGTTCATGGACAAGTGAAAGTGGATACTCTAAAATACGCAAGATAAGCGTGAGTGCTATGGATGGCGTTCTCGTAGGGAGACGGGAGCGGATCCATAGTGGTGTATTGATATGGTGAATATGTGGACTCGTGTGCGCCACCTCAAAAGATTCACTTGCAGTCGTAGTTAGGATAGCCACCGAGTCAAAGCTGGCTTGCTGCAGTTAAACCCCACCACCCCTTTGTTGATAATGATGCATATGTAGATAGTTCTGATGTAAGTCTTGCTGGGTACATTTGTACTCACGTTTGCCTATTTTATGTTTTTGCAGAGAGACTTCAGTCTCACTAGTAGTTCCGCTTGGACTTCGACGTTTAGCTTGATACCTCAGCTACGATCTTGTGCCCTCGGCAGGATCTGGTAGATAGTCAGGCTTCTCAGCCTTTTTCATTTATAGATGTCTGTACTCAGACATGATAGCTTCCGCTTGTGCTTTGATTTGTATGCTCTGATTGTTGGGTCATGAGACCCCTGTTTGTAATATCTCGCTCCTCGGAGCCTATTGAATAAGTACTTGTGTCGTAGAGTCATGTTGTGATGCTTCGTTGTATTTGCACATATCGAGCATATTGTGTGTATGATTGAAATGCTTGGTATGTGTGGGATCTGACTATCTAGTTGTTTATCTTTAGTAGCCTCTCTTACCGGGAAATGTCTCCTAGTGTTACCGCTGAGCCATGGTAGCTTGCTACTGCTCTGGAACACTTAGGCTGGCCGGCATGTGTCCTTCTTCGTTCCTGTGTCTGTCCCTTCGGGGAAATGTCACGCTTT
Organism: Triticum dicoccoides; assembly: GCF_002162155.2. NCBI lineage: Eukaryota > Viridiplantae > Streptophyta > Magnoliopsida > Poales > Poaceae > Triticum > Triticum dicoccoides. The sequence continues at coordinate 506,894,971 of NC_041389.1, forward strand.
GAGTACCGGAGTCCTGTTAGCCCGCTACAGCCCGGTTTACCGGAGTCCTGCTAGCCCAGTGCTACAGCCCGGACCCACTTGCTGATGACCGACACGTTTGAAGCTGGGTCATGGATGCCTGTCCCTGTAAGTCTGTGCCACTTTGGGTTTACGACTAGTCATGTCAGCCTGGGCTCCTTATCATATGGATGCTAGCGACACTATCATATACGTGAGCCAAAAGGCGCAAACGGTCCCGGGCAAAGGTGAGACGACACCGTGGGGATACCGTGCGTGAGGCCGCAAAGTGATATGAGGTGTTACCGGCTAGATCGATGTGACATCGAGTCGGGGTCCTGACAGCGTTGGCATCAGAGCCGGACTGCCTGTAGGTTCTCCAAGCCAAACTGGTCGATGTTGAGTCTAGAAATTCTTTAGTTATATGTAGGGGAATTGTTTGTGGGTTGGAACGTAAGGCTCTTTTTACTCCTTTATCTAATGACATTCTGATCTGAGTCAGTCTATTCTTCCACCGGGGATTAAGGAATTAGGATCTGTTCTCTCTATCAGGATCACGTGTTACTAATCAGTAGTACCTTATAGGTTTGATGGATACAAGCCTAGTTCAGTTCTACTACCACATTATGTTGCTAGGATGGTCTCAGAACTTGGTATGATGATGATGAGTGTGTATGTAATCCTTTGTTAAATGTCTCAAAATCCTTCTTGAGCATTTACAGTTGTTATGCTGCCGAAATTTTGCTAGAAATTCTAATGCCTTTGCATTATGATTATGCTTTCAGATGGCCACTCGCGACCTCAATCAAGTGGTTCGCCTGACTCGATGCCTAGATGTACCCGGCCATACTGCCAAGTTGGTCAGGGTAATGACTGAGGCTGGATACCGCTGGTATCCTGAGTACACGGTCGAAGAGCAATTTCGGGACTTCAATCAAAGCCAGTATCTCTGCACTGTCAGGATATTTCCATCTTATCCTGGATCCACCGAGCCCCTTCACTGCTCCTATGGACTCGGGGTTACTATTGAGATGGCCGTGCAGGATGCCGCCTACTCTATGATGACCATCATGCGAGTCAGATCTGGACTATTTCGGGACTCTGATTTCCGGTATATGCCAGGATCACTTCCGGGAGCACAAGGGTATCTCCAGGCTATCTATGCTGACCCCACCCAGGAGGATTCACGGACTCGCACCACTGCTGAGATGCTCGAGGATAAGGACCGTGAAAATCGGGCCTTGAGGTTAGAGCTCTTCAATACCCGTGCTGACCACTGGGCCACGTTGACTCGGTTTGCACCGGCGGTGCAAGCTGGATATTCGGATATGCGCGATCTCTATCCTGTGAGATCTGCTCTGCCAGACGTGATGGGTTGGCGCGATGTAGGAGGCATCACCCCACCTCGTGGTCCCCGCAAGCCACCGTCTGTTGGTCCAAGACCTCATCCTAGCCCCTATGGTCCACAAGCTCCGCGAGATCGTCTGTTTCCAGATGATCATGTTGAGATTCCAGGCTATGGAGGTGACTTCTACGAGGACTACTACGGATCGGTCTGAGTTAGTGGTAGTATCACTAGTTCGCACTAGCTGTGTCGTCTATCGTCTCGCGCGACTCGTGGGATATGACCTAGTTTGTACTCTTTCCGGGGGTGTAGAAAAATAATGTATAGGAGCTTGGGATGCCTCCGATGAGATGTAATCCTCTTTTCACCGTAATAGTACTTTGTTTGGTCTTGTACTAAACCCTGTATGGTGTGTATGACGATGGAATAAAGAAGCAGTTTCTGTATTTACCATGTCATACGGATGATCATCTTGCATTTCGAGTTATTCCTTACATTTTATATCCTATGTCGGAATTTTATCGTCCTGACTAAATCATTGTCTTGTTTACCTAGGATGGTCAACACGCGCACTAACCCTGCTCCTCAAGAGCAGGCCGAAGGCAGTGAAGTCAGGGATGCAAATCTGCCTCATCCTCCTTCCCTAGCCGAGGTTATGATGGAAGCTGAGAGAAACAAGCGGGAGACCAACCGTTTGTTGGAGCGTATTGAACAGAACACAGCACACCATCAGAGGACTAACGTGGTGTCACTCAGTGATTTTATCAAATTACATCCACCCACGTTCCACCACTCCGTCGAGCCTCTCGACGCTGATGACTGGCTTCGCAGTATCTCTCACAAACTGCGTTCCGCGCTGGTAGCGGAGGCTGACAAGGTCACCTTTGCTGCATATCATCTTGAAGGCCCCGCCAGTCTATGGTGGGAGAATTATGGAGCTATGCGCCCGGCGGGCCATGTCACTACTTGGGCTGAATTCAGCGAGGCTTTCCGTGAACATCACATTCCGGAGGGTCTCATGGACCGTAAACGTGAGGAATTTTGCAATTTCACCCAAGGCCGACTCTCTGTGGATGTTTACAGCAGGGAGTTTGGTAACCTCGCACGATATGCAACTGAGGAAGTGTCTACTAATGCCAAGAAGCAAGCAAGGTTCCGTAAGGGCCTTAGTCCTGAGCTTCGCCGCGACCTCCGTCTGCATGAGTGCACATCTTTTCAGAAACTTGTCAACAAAGCCATCAGTGCTGAAACTGGTCAGACTGACTATGATGCAACACGCAAGCATGGCCGTGACATGGGTTCCTCATCCGGTGCTGGTCCTCGGAAGCGCCGCGTGTGGGTGCCCAACACCGCCCTGCCACCCAGGTTCACACCGAGGCCATCTTTCCAGGCGCCTCGCCCTGTTCAGCAGTCTGCTCCAGCCAAGCCCTATGGGGGTCCAACCAACAATGCTCCTCCACGTACCAGTTCCGTGACTTGTTTCAAGTGTGGGGAATCTGGTCACTATATGCGTGAGTGTCCCCAGACCAACCCCAACCAATCTGCTAAAGCCGTTGGCCGTGGCAAGCCGACAGGGAAAGTGTTCCACGCCAAGCCGGCCACCGCTTCACGTGGCCATGTCAACTGTATCTCCGCCGAAGAAGCTCAAGAGGATCCCAACGTCGTTCTCGGTACGCTTCTTGTTAATTGCCACCCGGCATCTGTTCTTTTCGATACAGGAGCCTCTCATTCTTTTATATCTGAAAACTATGCTCGTTTGCATAACATCGCATTCGGTGATATGCCAACCTCTATGGTAATTCAAACTCTGGGATCCAAATGGCAAACTTCTAGAGTAAGCCATGGAAATGAAATCCAAGTCGACAGACTTGTTTTCCTTGCATCTTTGATAGCCCTTAAATTTTCAGATATTAATATCATTTTGGGTATGGACTGGATGTCAGCTCATCAAGCCAAAATTGATTGCTTCTCTAGGACTGTTCAACTCACCCATCCTTCGAGGAAGATAGTCAATGTCTTGACCCGAATAGCCAAGCGACAGTTATTTTCTCTTAACGCCAGCCCTTTGCCAGACCTTGAGGACGTTCCGGTAGTCCGTGACTTCCCGGATGTCTTTCCAGAGGAATTGCCAGGTGTTCCACCTGACAGGGATGTTGAGTTCGTAATAGACCTCATTCCAGGAACCGTTCCGATTGCTAGAAGACCTTATAAGATGGCACCACTAGAGCTAGCCGAGCTTAAGAAACAACTCGATGAGTCCTTGAAAAAGGGTTTCATCCGACCTAGCTCATCCCCGTGGGCTTGCCCCGTCCTATTCGTCAAGAAGAAGGATGGTACGGACCGGATGGTTGTAGATTACCGACCTGTCAATTTGGTCACAATCAAGAACAAATATCCGCTTCCCAGGATCAACGACCTGTATGATCAGCTCGCTGGATCCTCAGTCTTCTCCAAGATGGATTTGAGGTTGGGTTACCATCAAATCAAAATCAGAAACGGGGACATTCCTAAAACGGCCTTTGTTACTCGTTATGGCCAATACGAGTACACCGTCATGTCCTTCGGATTAACCAACGCTCCAGCCACCTTTTCTCGGTTAATGAACTCAATCTTCATGGAGTATTTGGATAAATTCGTCGTGGTTTACCTCGATGATATACTCATCTACTCCAAGAACGAGGAGGAACATGCCGAACATCTAAGGCTAGTGTTGAAGAAACTTCGAGAGCATCGCCTTTATGCCAAATTTTCTAAATGTGAATTCTGGTTGCCAGAAGTGACCTATCTGGGTCATGTAATATCTGGTAAAGGTATTGCTGTTAACCCTGAGCGAGTTCAAGCCGTCCTTAATTGGACTCCACCCGAATCGGTCAAGCAAGTTCGGAGTTTTCTGGGCTTAGCGAGCTATTGTCGTCGCTTTGTCGAGAACTTCTCCAAAGTTGCCAAACCTCTAACCGAACTCCTCAAGAAAGATAAGAAGTTCGAATGGACTCCACAATGTGAGCACAGCTTTCAGGAATTGAAAAGACGCCTGACTTCTGCTCCCGTACTGGTACCGCCAGACTTCTCCAAGGACTTTGTTATCTACTGCGACGCCTCGCGACAAGGACTAGGTTGCATTCTCATGCAAGATCGACACGTAATTGCCTGCGCTTCACGGCAATTGCACCCACATGAGGAAAATTATCCTACTCATGATCTAGAACTTGCAGCCGTAGTCTATGCACTTAAAACCTGGCGACATTACCTCCTCGGTAACCGTTGCGAAATATTCACTGATCACCAAAGTCTGAAGTACATTTTCACCCAACCGGATCTGAATCTTAGGCAAAGGCGTTGGGTTGAGTTGATCACAGACTTCGACTTAGGAATAACCTACACCCCAGGGAAAGCCAACGTCATGGCTGATGCACTAAGTCGTAAATCTTATTGTAACAACCTGATGTTACAACAAAGTCAACCGCTTCTCCATGAGGAATTTCGGAAGCTTAACCTTCACATTGTTCCTCAAGGTTTTCTTTCCACCTTGGTAGCAAAACCTACCCTTACGGATCAGATTATCAAAGCACAGAAGGTAGATCCGGGAATTTCCCGCGTCAAGAGAAACATCTAGAAAGGAATTGCGAATTGCTTCTCCATTAACGATCAAGGGGTCGTATACTTCGGGAATCGACTAGTGGTTCCCAAAGTGCGAAATCTGAGGCGATTGATCCTTAAGGAAGCTCATGAATCTCCTCTCACCATTCATCCCGGTAGTACCAAGATGTATCAGGATCTACGCCAGAGGTTCTGGTGGACTAGGATGAAGAGAGAAATTGCTCAGTATATTGCAAATTGCGACGTCTGTCATTGTGTAAAAGCAGAGCATCAACGGCCTGCTGGCACCCTTCAACCCTTAGCTATTCCTGAATGGAAATGGGATAAAATTGGTATGGATTTCATTACCGGTTTTCCCAGGACCAAGAGAGGGAATAATGCTATCTTCGTCGTTGTCGATCGTCTTTCCAAAGTAGCCCATTTCTTACCTGTTCGTGAGAGTATAACCGCTAGTCAATTGGCAGACTTATACACCTCTCGTATAGTGTCTCTCCATGGTGTTCCTTTGGAAATTAACTCGGATCGAGGAAGTCTTTTCACCTCTCGATTTTGGGAAAGTTTCCAAAATGCTATGGGAACCCGTCTCTCCTTTAGCACCGCCTTCCACCCTCAGTCGAGTGGTCAAGTGGAACGCGTCAACCAGATTCTAGAAGACATGCTTCGAGCCTCTGTTATCTCATTCGGAATGGACTGGGATAAGTGCCTTCCATTTGCCGAATTTGCTTACAACAACAGCTATCAATCTAGCTTGGGTAAAGCCCCTTTTGAAGTTCTCTATGGACGACGGTGTCGAACACCCCTTAACTGGTCAGAAACCGGGGAAAGACAATTCTTTGGCCTGGATATGATTCAGGAAGCAGAAGAACAAGTTCGCATCGTTCGTGAAAAGTTGAAAACAGCCCAATCTCGTCAAAAGAGTCAATATGACCGAAAACATAAGGCTATGACCTTCGAGGTTGACGAGAAGGCTTATCTTCGGGTCACCCCTCTGAAGGGAACCCATAGTTTCGGTATCAAAGGCAAATTGGCTCCTCGTTACATTGGACCTTTTCGCATTCTTGCCAAACGAGGAGAAGTTGCCTACCAGTTGGAACTACCTCCGCACCTCTCCAGAGTCCACGATGTCTTCCACGTTTCTCAACTCAGGCGTTGCTTCTCGGATCCTATCCGTGGAGTGGACCACGAAACGCTTGATCTCCAAGATAATCTTACATATCGAGAGTACCCCATTCGTATCCTCGATCAGGCCGAACGTACCACCCGACGTCATAATATCAAGTTTCTCAAAGTACAATGGTCTCACCATTCTGAGGATGAAGCAACTTGGGAAAGGGAGGATCGTCTTCGACTCGAGTATCCCGCCTTCTTCCCGGAGGAACCCAAATCTCGGGACGAGATTCTTTTGAGTGGGGGTGAGTTGTCACACCCTAGCTAGTCATGCATTAGAGTGTTGCATCATGTTTACTCTTTCATCAGAAACTTGAAATGGGGATTTGTGAAACCCTCAGAATCATTTTTTGAAAATGACCCAAATAAAAATTTCTCCAAAAGGGTCCAAGAAAATGCTCATGTGGCTCTCTGAAAATATTGGACAGAGATAAAAATCAAATCAATATTTTTAAGAGCTCATAGGTATTTATTTTGGGCATTTGGATTTAATGCATAAATATTTGCATTGGAAATATATTAGTTATATATATTAATATATGTCCAAATATTATGCCATTTATAAAGGAGCTCTGGAATAATATATCTAGCTCCTGCAAAAATTGGCATAAGGTAAATAAATGATTTAATATTTTATTTAAATCAAAACAAATGTCAGAAATTAGAAAACAGAAATAAATAAAAGAGGGAAACCTTACCTGGGCCTCTTACCTGGCGCCTCCGGCCCAGCCAGCTGGCCGGCCCAGCCAGCAGGCGGCCCAGCCCGCCTCCCTCCTCTGTCGCCTTCGTCCTCAACAGAGGGAGGGGAGTGTGCCCGGCGCGCGCGCGCGCCACCAGCTCGCCTGCCTGCCTGCCCTT